>NW_023504593.1:0-16000 GCF_004664715.2 Peromyscus leucopus | reverse complement strand
CATGAGAAAGTTCCCCAGGGTATAGTAGTACACTGACAGAGATCAGCCTCCAAGGGTCTGTAGGATATATGGTTTGGGGACCTATTGGGTCTTCTGATTTGGAAGGTTAAGATCTTACTAAAAATTCAAGTCATGTCCCTCAACTTGACCTGTGGCAGTGTCTAACCTCAATGTACTCTGTGACCCAAAACCTCAAACAAAATCTATCTCGCTAATTCCCAAAGCCCTTGTTGAGATGTACTTAGTGGTACAGGTGACTGTTCATAGAGAACTTCTGTGGTCCAGCATGCAAGGCCTCAGGCCAAGAAACACATTTTCTTGAGATTCCAAAGAAGGTATATGAAAATTGAGTGCTAAAAGACGTCCCAAGAATCCTGCAGACCTGAGAACAAATGCTAGTTTTTCAAAGTTGCCTCTGTCAGAGGTTAGGAGGTTTCCCTTCTAGGGCCCCAACTGGGCCTGGAAATTCTGTATGCACCTTAAACTTTTTTAAACAGAATTTTTGCATCCATGTTATTTACTCTAATACTATATGATAAATTCCTTACAAACGTACAGATCCTGGTGTGGTTTTAAGTCTAACAGTATGTCAAAGAGAATCATGCTCATTATTCACTCAGAGAAATTTTATAAGAAAATAAATTCTTTTCTCTTTGAAAAGTAAAGATTTGATTCAATTTCGTAAAACCTGTTGTGTTTTCTGTTTCAAGATTTCTCCTTGATATTCAGTACTTGAAACTTGTTCCAATAAAAATTTTAAGTAAAATGCTAATTGTGAATAATAAATTTGATTTATAATTATGTAATACAGATTGACAAATCTGATAAAATGAATTATTAAAAGACTCTTTTCTTCATTATTGTTCTTTTTAAAGAAAGATTTATTTATTATGCATATAGTGTTCTGCCTGCATGCACACCTGCATGCCAGAAGAAGACCCAGATCTTATTATTGATGTTTGTGAGCTACTTGTGTCATTGCTGGTAACCAAACTCAGGACCTCTAGAAGAGCAGCCAGTCCTCTTAACCACTGAGCCATCTCTCCAGCCCCATTATTGTTCTTCTTGATGAGATTTTCACTATGTAGCCCAGTCCATCCTCAATCTTGCTACAGCATTTAGATTGGTTTCAATTTTAATTAATAACCCCACCCTTGCCTGAGACTCTCTAATGTTCACGTTGACAGAATTCATCAAGGCAGACATTAAAGAATCATTGTTAGCAGCAGTGCCTTAGTGGCATTTCAAAAGCATTTCTCTTCTCTGCTACCAAAGGAAATCAGAAGAATCAAATTTTTCCTATTAGGCTAAATATAGTGTGTTAATGATCACTCTAACCAGCCCAAGAGAATGAAGCTCTCAATGTTAGCCTTCTGCCTTGCCTTGCTAGAACAGAGCATGAAAATTTGAGGAAAGCAAGTAGGCTCCAGTGCCATTTACTAACAATGTACTTAAAGTTCTTAGTATTTAGCTTATTGGTTTGTAGATTTAAAACAGCCAGGAAGCATCTGAAACATTTTTTCTCAAAATTCTTCGAGGATCATGTGTTCTGGTGTGAAATCAAGACATTTGCAATTTCAAAACTCCTCAGGTCATCTTTTATTGTAAAATTAGGAAACACTTGTCCAATAGTAAAAACTATGTATTACCTTTTTTTGCAAGTAAAGCTTTACTTATACAAGGACATGCTTACTTTGTTCAATTTATTTTATATTTTTGGTGTTGTTGTCAATGAATTCTAGGGCCCCACATATGCTAGACAAGCAATTTAAAACTGCAGTATATCTTGCAAAACTTATTCTATTTTGTAGGGTTTAATAACTGATTTTGTGTTGCAGTGAAACATTAAGAATCTGAGAATAGACCACATTGCTCATAAAGTCAAAAGTATTTGACAGCTCATCATTTAAGAAAGTATTAATAATCCCTCTCATAGATGGAATAATAGAGCAACTAAGGTCATATACAAGCAAATTAGATCCTGTTTCTGCCTATTATCCAGTATATAATATTGTAAGTCACATCAAGCCTCTAAAAAAAGTAGTTGAAATGATTAGGTAAAACAGTGTACTTAAACTTATTTGAGCACTTTAGATGTATAATAAACACTCAGGAAAAATTTGCAGCTTTTCTTGGAGTAGTGACTCTCTACTCTCTCTCCTATATATAAATGTCCAGAAAAATATAACAAGTTGATAAAAGTCAGATTTCTTCCCATAGCACACTATAAAAGGTTTATAAAATGTTTAGACAAAGGGACTAATAATATTTTGGTTGTTGGAGATGGAGATCACAGTTGCTATAAGGACCAGAGATAAAAGCTCTTTTCTGAATCTGAGATAATTCCCAAGTATAGTTCTTTAATAAAATGCTGAGTTAGTAATATATATATATATATATATATATTTGCCACAAATATTTATTGAATTATTACCATTATCAAGTACTACAAAAGGTGCTCAAAATATGATGAAGAATAACACATGATTATTACCTGTAAGAGGTTTAATTCATAATAGGACAACTAATCAGTTGCTGTGATTTGGTTGTGGTTTCTTCTCAAAACAAGAATGACAAAAGTATATGTTGAAAACTTGAGGATCAGTATAGTACTGGTAAGAAGTGATAGAATATTTGAATGGTGGTGGTAAGTTATTATGTTAATGACACTAGGAGCCATATCATATAAGGGGTCATAAGCCATTCTAAAATGTTGATGGTTTAAGTGCAATGAGAGATCTTTGAAAAGTTTCAAGCATAATAATGTTATATAATTTATATTTGTGAGAAATTAGATTGGTTTTATAAAGAAACTAAACAAGGCAGAATACAATTGAAGGCAAATACTCTAGACAAGATTAATTTTTGAAAAGGCATTCAGATTTATTTATAGTTACTGAAACCATATGAACTGAGTAGAATTCATTTGACTACATTAATTTTCATTCTGTTGTTTCTCAATTATTTTAAAAAAGATGAAAATATTATTTTTCAGGTGCATCTCTTCCTACCCTATTTCAGTTTCCTAAGGACTCCTCCTAACAGTGCCGAACAATCTTTTCTCCTTCCTGTGGACCCTTTCAGTCTGCCATTCCTTTGTGTCAATGATCAATACCTAGAAAAACTCTGTAAGGTGAACCATGGTGGCCATACCTGGCAGGGACTCAGGTAGGTGATGCATACTATCTTTTGTTCCATCAAGATCTCTCCATTCTCAGCCTCAGTCATGGAACAACCTATTTGCAGATGAGCTTCCTGACACCACAACTCCATTCACTGGAGACTCAGTCACTTGATACACACCCAGCTCCCACCCCAGCCCTTTCATCCCTGTCTTTCCAGGTTATTCTTTGTGTTACTGCAACTTATTTGCAGAAGACTCATTTCACCATACCTTCAAATTCTGGGGATCTTATCTCTTGGTGTGGACAGGTCCCTCTTAGATCTTATATATTTCCTGAAGCCCCTCTCAAACTTTTCTCCTAGCTCGCCTCTTTTCCTACCTATCACCCACCAACTGATGGAAGCACTCTCTACCAGGCAGTCCACAGCCACTATACTTTCCTAAGAGCTATAGAGAGCAAAAGAAACTAAGGATTAGATCACTCACACAACAAAGACAAGACCAAATACAATACCACAGAATAACCTCAATCATTCTAACACTAGATGCTAAAGACTAATGCAAAAATACAAACATTAAAATACAAGACAGAATGCATTCACAGGACACAGTAACCCTACTATACTAAATACTAAGAAATGCAATATAGTTGAAGAACAAGATAAGATTTTTAAAACTGCAAGTGTGAATATATTCAAGGGCCTTAAAAAGTATATGAATAAATAACTTAATGGAGCCTGTGAAAGCACAAGCAGTGGAATTAAATAATGAAAACAGTTCAGACATAAAAGTAGAAATACATTGGTCTACAAAGCAAGTTCCAGGGCAGCCAGGACTCTGTTACACAGAGCAACTCTGTCTCAAAAAACAAACAAAAAAGTAAAATGTAGATATACTAGAAAAAGTTCAAACTGAAATTAAACTGGGAATGAACACAAAAATCTCAGAAGTAAACCTCAGCAACAGAGTAAAAGACAAGGGAGAGAGAATCTCAGGCATTGAAGACGCAATAGAAGAAATGGATACCTCAGTCAAAGAAAAGACTAAGTCTGAAAAACATCCAGGAGATTTGGTCACTAAGAAAAGACCAGAACTATGAATAATTAAATAGAGGAAGAAGAAGAAACCTGTAACTGGAAGTTTTCCTATGTCCCACCAAGTCCTTCAGTTGCTCAGACACAAATAAACACACAGAAGCTTATATTATTTACAAATTGTATGGCCATGGCCTGTGGCTCAAGCTTCTTGCTAGCTAGCTCTTATAAGTAAACTCAGCCCATTTCTATTAATCTATACATAGCCATGTGTTCCATGGCTTTACCTGTGTGCCATTACATGCTTCTCTCTGGATGGGGGATGGTGTCCCCTCCTCCTCTTCCTGTCTCTCTCTTTGAATTTACTGCCTGCCTCTAAGCTGCCTTGCCATAGGCCAAATGGCTTTATTTATCAACCAGTCAAAGCAACACTTATTCACAGCATACAGAAAGACAATTCCCAACCAGAAACCCTGGTCAGAGACACAGAAAATACAACAAAATCACAAAATATTTTTTTCAGACCATAAGGAGGAGGGGTCTATTAAGGTAAAAGAAGATACAGAACACAAATTAGTGATTCATAGAAAACAGTTTTGTTTGCTCTTGTTACTGTTTTATGTTTACATGATTTGGGCTACCTCACTGTTTTTATTTTTATAAGAGTATGTTATTGTGAAGCTCAATAGCTCTGCCTGTTCCTGTTCTTTATTATTTCTAATATGCTCTCCAGGCAATGAGGAGTAATGAGAAGATTTAACTGTTTTTCCTTGAGGTGCATTTTATATAAAAGAGTTTCAATAATCCAGGAATGATGATGAACATCCAATCTAACATACTGGCAATACAGATGGAGACACAGTGAGGTTTCCATAAATATTAATAAATAGATTGCTATATTTTTTCAATTTTCCTTTAGCTTTTTTCTTCCATATTTCCCTTAAGAGTCTATCCTAGAATAGCCATTTAGCATTCATAAAGATTTAAGTGTTTGGAATGGCTATACTGAGAAGTGTGGTTTAGTATGTGCAGAGCAATTTGCAATACTCTTTACAGTGCCATAAGCAAAAATAAAGATAATAAATATTGATTACCTCATGTATGTCAAGACATTAAGTACATTACTCATTTAATTTTGCTTTAAAATAGTAAAAAATTATAAAGTGCAATTATTGAGATAGAGTTGCTGAAGATAACAAATATAGAAAGCCAAAGTGCAATAGGTAAAAGGTAAATTGTGTTTTTCATAAAGGCTGTATTCCAGCCTGTTGAAGTACTGCAACATCAAGGGTTACCATGAGGGACACCAGCACAGTAATTACTAGTTTTGCTTCAAGTATTTTCTCACAGGACTCAAATTTTTACTCACTACAATAAACTTTAAAAAGACAAATTAAAGCTGAATAATGACCTTAGACCTTAGGGATTTTATAGTCATGTGCAAAAGTTATGGTTTTAAAATAATCAAGAGAAATGCAGCAGGTTATAAATGAAAAAAAAAAAGCCAGAATCTAACTTAGTGTCTCACTTCAAAATGCTATAGCAGAAGTTAAATCAGAACAGTGAATGAATGTTTGGTTTCCTCAGAAAACCCTGGGTAGGGGGATTCAGAAACTTAATGCTTACTGATTACCTTGGCTAGGTGTGCAAAACAATATGATAGGCAGTATACCAATTTATTTGAGAGAGATAAGTATGAACAAACTGATTTTGATAGTTTGTGAGTGCAGAGTAGCTAGTAAATGGTATTCCTCTGATGAGATGATTATATAGGAGTCTAACTGGGCTTTGAGTCAAATATGACTTATAAAAATCCATCAGAGCAATGAAATTGCCTAGGACAGAGGTGAGGGAACAATTAAAAATGAGTAAAAATCATAGAATCTAAGGTTATATGGCAGTTAGTACATGACACATAGATGATTAGCACACAAATACACTAGTGGAGAAGGAAGACAACTTGCAGCTTTCTTTTGATGATAGTGAAACATAGATGGCTTGGGTATTTCAATGAGATGTAAGACTTTATTAGGTTTACTTCCCTATATAGTGTATAGTATCTTAATTTAAGGCTAATCTTACATAACACAGCAGATTCTTTATTACTAATTTGCAATTATGGTAGAAAAATAAATTGATGTCTCAATTTTTGGAGAATTTTGTTCTAATGAGGGATTAAAGAAACTAATATAAAAGCATTTTCTGTGGAAAATCCAGATATGGCTTCAAAAGAAATATAAATGTAAGTCTTCCAGTGGAAGAGGAGAAAAAGAGAGAGTTGGGGAAAGAAACAGTGGCCTGAAGGCCTGATGTTGAATGTTTATGAGTTTGGAACAGAGTTAATAGTTCAGCCATCATGTCTTCTAGCTGTTGTCATAAACCTGAGATGACACTTCTTTCCTGCAAAATACCTCCAATAGAAAATCTTTTTAAATTGGTTTTATAGAGGTCAAACTAGAAGACTAGACAAAATTAAATTAGGCAGGAGTTTAAGGGTTGAGACTATGGTTACTAATGAAGATTGAGGTTTAGAATTAGATCATGTCCTATGGGTGTATTTAAGGAACAGGCCAGATTCCCTAATTGAAACTACTATGTATAGAGGCAGATAGGCAGCAGACCAGATGCTACAATCAAGATGTTCAAACAGTTTTTATTATACTAGGCAGTGATTGGCTGAAATCATCTGAGGATGTGGTTTAGAGTTAGTGGTATTCTTATAAAGAAGTCTGAATTGTCTCATACAAGCCTTAGACCAGCCATTTAAAAACTAAGTTTGCTTCAAGATAAATATTCCATAGCATCTATTCTTCTGATAAATGATGTTATGTTATAATTTGACATTCTGTGCAGACTGGAATTACAGATCAGCTATGATCTCTGAAGGTCACCAAAATACAGGTTGCATATATACAATCTGAAGTTAAATAGTTGGGCCTGGCTGAGCTGCAAGTCAGCTGAGACAGAGAAGCATACTGAGACATTCAATACAGTCTGCTGAAAGCTGTTTATGTTTGGAAACATTTGCCGAAAAGGAAGATTTGATCATTTAATGCTGTGAAAATGAACAAAATCTTACAACTATTAAGTCACAAAATCTTACAACTATGTTTCAAGTGTAGCATTCACCAGGCCATTGCACTGAAATTAGATGGTGACACCTTTCAATTATTATATGATTAAGGACACTGTTACCACACTCAGTATCAAATAATGAAAATTACTTCTAAACCATATGGAGAGTAGTCACAATAATTCATTTTGAGATGCAACTGCAATAAATTTTTATTCTTTATTGATTCTCTTAAATGAACTTCCTAAAGATTTGTATGTCTAGAAGTCAGCCATAGTGAACAAAATTAGTGAAATGGAGAACCACATTTCCTTCAGATGCAGCTACCTGTTCTCGTCTCCTAATAGCTAGGAATTCCACTTAGATTTCCAAATCCATTATGTTGCGGAATTATCATAAAAATCATGGAAAAAGCACTTATCCATCCCATTTTATCAATAATGAATGTGGTTGTTAAAGAATAAAATCATTTTTCATGCTCATGTGGTGGTTAAAATAAGCATAAACCCTGATTTTTTTATATAAATACTATGCTTACTTAAATTTTTCAAAATTGTTTTGTTTTTTAGATACTATTAATGCCAATAGAGGAAGGGTATAATATAAAATTATGACATATTGCCTTATCATAAAAATGAAAAATATTTATTGGAATTAAAGTGGAAAGGAGAGAAGGAAAAAAAACACTTCTAATACTTCTCTTTAGACTGTGTTGATTGAGGTGTTTATTATTACTAAAGCACCACATACAAATCTAAATGTAGATATGAAAACAGGTGCTCAAATGCCTACCTGTGTCTGTCACAGAGTTTGACATTTCAGTTCTGTTTCATATGTTATATTACTAAAATCTTAAGGCAGGAAAATATCATGTACTATATGAAGTAAAAATGTTTTTCATTAGCAAATTAGTTCTAATAATTTGAAAATCTGACTAATATGCCTTCAAATTATTTTTCTGCAAAATAATAATAATATATATAAATTATACTCAATTTAAATGAAAATAAATACTGAAGCCAAAGTGTAATGAAATTAAATATTATATTACTTCTCTACTACCATTGTATTTTTGGAAAACATGGATTAAATATTGTGAGTCCTATATATCTATAAAAACACAAGACATTTAAGAAATTATCTTTTCATCATATGTAATAGAGATTATCAATCATTTTATCTTTTGCTTTTGAAATTTAAAACTAGCTTTAACTGGTTTCTTGATGAAAAAACAAAGACTCATACAATCTTGCATACCCTCCCTCGTAACTCACTAAGATGCATGAATTCTCACTGCATTTCTCTTTTATACCCCCAATAAATACTATTATTCTTTATATAATTTCTGAGAGCTCATAGGATAGGTACCAGGAATATATGTTGGAGATGCTGAGGCTTTTGGGAATAAAATAGCCTATATATGAGGCAAAGACTTTGCAAGGAAGGAATAAGGTCTTAGGATATCCCTGCAGTCTCCCTCTTCTCATAAATCCTCTTGTCAGAAGCTCAAACTGTTCCACAATCTGGTGCATATCATCAGCCGGGGCTCCAGCAGAAAGCCAAGGCAGAATTCATAAGATAGAGGTTCTTCAATTCTGAGCCATCATCCCAGGAAGGTGAACAGCTTGTTCCACTTTGAATCCTTTGGGCTTAAACCCAAATCAGGTATGTTGTAGCGATCAATAACATAAGATGTTCCCTGCACAACTTTACCCCCTTAATTAGAGCCTTGCTTTTGGTGGTTCAGGGAGAGGCGGCCATAAAAGAAACCTCCACCTGCAGCATCAATACCTTCTGCTCTGTGGTTTTTTTTTGTTGGTAGAATATGCACTCCCGGCTATGTATTCTTAACCACATCTTTAATAATTTCAACTCATTCATTGTCTATAGAATGTTGTAAATCTTACCCCCTACCTCCCTGGTCTACTTCAGCTTGTCAGCCAGAGTAGCAGTAAGCAACTGCTGAGTAGTAGGGCAGTTTATTTGTCTGCTCTGCTAAAATCTCCAGTGCCTTAATTCTCCCCCCTAAAGAGGGAATTAAAATCTGTAGCTACTGATTTCCCATGTTACAGCCCCTTTGCCAGTCCTCTTCCCAATATTAAATGAAAATTGTAGTCTGTGAGTTGGAGAGGGCAGAGATAAAAAGGGATGGAATGCTGGCTCTCATGGAAGGACCTGCTTGAGGCTCCAGCAGAACACTGCTGAGGCTCGTATGTAAGGAAATTATTTGAACCCAGAAATGAACCATTTCACCCATGATCCCCACAGAATCACAGGCAAATGTCTAGTCCCTGAGCAGGATGGAAGCTTGTGTTTGTGTCTCCACTCATGCACAAAGTGTCATTATTGAGGAGGCAGCAGTCAAGGCACATAGAAAAGCATTAACTCCCACCCCCAAAGTATTAGGAGTAGATAAAAGGACTAACAAAATAAAAGTGAGAATGAAGGAAAAAAATAAGGAAAGATACTGAGATTAGAATAGAACGGAAGAAATAAAAATAACTGTACTGGAAGAATTCACCTAGATGAGAAATTTGGCTGAATCAAAAAAACAGTTCAAACCCAGTTAATGGTGGCACACATCTTTATTCCCAGCACTTGGGAGGCAGAGGCAAGTGGATCTCTGAGTTCAAGGTCAGTCTGGTCTACATAGTGAGTTCTAGGACAGCCGGGTCTACACAGAGAAGCTCTATCTTGAAAAACAATACAAAACAAAAAAAGAAAAAGTTTGAAGAACTGAGTGGATTTAGCAAGACTCCTGTGCAAATCTATTTTGATACAGCTAATCACCATGTCCTAAATACAGCAAAATATTCTACCATTCTTACAGAGTAATCTGTAAGTGAGGCCAGGGAGTTAACAAAATCCCTCAAAATGGTGTTTCTGTGTTGTTGAGTTCTCATACAAAGGTTTTAATTTTGTCAGGAAGACAATCCAGTGGTGACAAGGATGTGGTAGAACCAAAATTTGAATGGAAGAGCATATGTTAGAGTGCTTTTATAATATATATGAAGAAGTTTACAAAAACAAGCCAAGTGTATACAACTCAGTAATTCTATCTTTGAGAACCAAGCTTAAGGAAATAAGTGTTCACATGCATTACTTACAATAGTATAAAAACTGGAACACCTTCCATATTTCATGATTACATTGTGACACTTTTTATATTGTTTTCTCAAAGAATTTCTTCAAAAATAGAAAGATAGTATGTTAAAAGGAAAATATTTCAAGAACAAAAATAGCACTAATCCTAAAAACCTGTATGTTTCCACTATGCAATTACTGCATAAATACAACTGTAGAACCAAAAAATCCCTTTACTGTAACTACAGAATTAAATTTCAGTAATAAAATTTTCTTTTTCATTTACATTGCTCTGAACTAAACCAAGAACCTCTTCCATGCTAGTTAAGTGCTCTAGCATATATTGCTTTGTACATTAAAATTGACTTCAGAAATGTAGAAATGGCTCATCTAATGAAAGCACAGGATGCCCAAGTCTGAATAGTTGAATTTGCTAGGAAGAACCCACATGGTAGAAGGAAAGGACTCCCAAAAGTTATCCTCTGAACTCCGGTTGGGTGACATTCCACATGCACATACACACACACACACACACACACACACACACACACACACACTCATACACACATGCACATGTGCGCATGTGTGTGAACACACACACAATAATAGTAAAAAATAAAATTTTCATTTCTTCCATTTTCCTAAATTGTCAATCACCTTGGAGTATTAGAACATTAGAATCCAAGAAGCTTCCCTTCCAACCAAAGGGCACAATAGAAAAACCTGGATTTCTGCCATAACTCAAAATAAAAACAGCAACTCAATGTTATTTTCTTCATTTTCCATTATTTCAATATTCACTCCTTCAGTAACAGTGTGATAGGACCAAAACAGTGAATATGAAGGCAAAGGGACAATTGCCCAAATCATGAAATGCCCTTCCCTTGTCTTGTTGGTGGTATTACATTAAAGTTCATTATTTCTTCCTCTTCCTTGCTTGAAAACAGCCATAAACACTGGGCGTGGGACGCTCCTCATCACCAAGGAGAGCTGGTCAAGGAAGGCATTGATGGATGTTCGGAAGAGAACAGGATCTTCAGTGGTCCACCTACTAAAAGTAAAGGGGGAAACACCATCATGGGAAAGAATGAGGAATCTGTGCAGTGTCACCATACTATGTCTTCTGCTTACTTCTAATCTACCAGTGTCTCCATTATAGAATACCTAGAATACACATTGCCTCCCAATCTAAAGCCACCCCCACTCCAAACTCTTGGAGAACTGACACAGTCAGAGTAGTGTCATTCACGGTGAACTCCTGCTGAACCATCACTTGCTGGTGCTGGACATTTGAGGCGAGGGATCTGCATGCTATGTTTGCCTCCACAGCAGTCCTGAATGGCACTGTTACAGAACTAGAAGGAGATATGGTCAAGGTATTATCCATTATTGAATTTCTTTGTGCATTGGGCACACTTCTGAGGTTTACTTTAGCATGCCCCCAAATGACACCCAATCCATAGCCTTATCTTCAGTGGTTCTGGTCTTCCACAACCTACAGCCTTCTTAGACATACATGATTCCCTGTTCTGCTTCAATATTGACTCTACTCAGGACTGACTGCCCACAGTACATCATTCTATCCCCTTCCTAGTTAGTCATAAACCTCCCCACATTAACTTTCCTCACAAATCACTTTTGGAATTCTGCCCTCCCTATGTTGCTACAGTCCCTGCCAATGTGCTCCCCCAAAAGGATACAACTCCAGGAGTCGACTTCCAGCTGTTGTTGCAGCATCTCCACTGGGTCCTGGTATAATTGGTGCCTGCTCGCCCTGAGGAGCTATGGCTGCTTCTTCTGCCACTACTCTTGCCTCTACAGGGCTCCTTGAGTCAAGGCTGCCTTGCGCAGCCTGGCTACCAGAATCCTGTGGCTGACTTTCATGAGGGGAGTTACCATGGTCATTCTCGGCTTCAGAAATCTGTGAGCTAGCTTGGGCATGGGGGGTTCTGGCTGTATGTTGGCCGTCCTCTTCTTCACCATCTGTTCTGCAACCATTGTTCCCGCTGGGATCCTGCATGCTTAAATGGGCTATTCCCTCAGATTACCCCTGTAATACCACCACCTGTTCACCCGTTGTTAAGGGAATGAGACACTAGTACTAGCCCTGCCCTTTAGACTAAGGGTGCCTCTGTGACGCTTACAGTGACCATGCAAACAAGATCTCATGAGAGAAAGGAGGATATCGCGAGAATAGGAGAATCTCGTGGGAGTTAGAAAATCTCCAGACTGTATCCAGGAAACTGAAGCTCCTTCACTTACCTTTGGTGCAAATAAAGTAATCGTAGAACACTGTGAGTTTCCTAGTTTGTAAAATGTTAGATATGGGAATCATGGTATTATAAAATAGAAAGCACCATAGACGGAGATTCTGGCTTTGTCTGTTTGAACAGAGTAAAGAAAGTCTGTCAGTATCTTGCTTGGTACCATGCAGCAACAGCACATCAATTGACCTTGTTTTCCTGGATTTCTACACACTGATATTAGATTATATACTGTTTTGTTTGTTTGTTTGTTTTTGAGACAGGGTTTCTCTGTATAACCCTGAATGTCCTGGAACTCACTCTGTAGACCAGGCTGGAATTGAACACACAGAGATTCACCTGCCTCTGTGTCCTGAGTACTGGAAGTAAAGGCATGTACAATCATACCCAGCTGTAGATCATATTCTTGTGTATTAATGTGGTCCAGTTTTTCCTTGTATCTTAATCAGTGTTTTCCATTTTAGTTCTTGGGAATATGTAGAAGTATAACCTATCTGTTCTATAATAATTATTCACAGGATGACCATCATGCTTTTTGTTATATTTTAATTATTCAAAAAAATTATATTTAAATAAAAATTTGATCATATGCTTTACCTCCCTCAAGTCCTGCCAGATCCTCTCCCCATCCCTACCCATCCAACTTTAATTTCTTTCTCAAAATAAATAAACAGACAAAAACCTCAATATAACAACAGCAAAAGAACAAACCAAGGAAATTATGTAAAATAACACCCCAAAAGAAAACAAAACAAGACAAAAAAAACCCCAAAAACCAAGCAAACAAAAAAAACCCTACCAAACTGTAACCAAGTAAAAGCACACACACACACACACACACACACACACACACACACACACACACACACTCTCACACACACACACACAAAGAAAAACTGTTAAATGTTTATATGTTGGTCACATACTCCTAAACAAGAGGTCTGCCTTGGAGTAGTTGATATACCCAGTGTCATTCCATTGGAGAAAACTGATTTTTCTCTCTCCCAGCAGGTATAAATGGCATTTCCATTGTTAACCTTCATCTCAGTAGCTAGGATTTCAATCATTAAAAAAAATATAACAAAGTAAAATATACTAAGATGAAACAAAAACTCTCACATCAAAGTTGTATAAGACATGCCAATAGAATGAAAAGAGCCCAATTAAGGCACAAGAATCAGAAACCCACTTGTTTGCACACTCAGGAGTCCTATGAAAACACTAAAATGGAAGCCATAATATACAAAGAGAGGATCTATATAGGCCCTGTGCTTGCTGCTTCAGTCTTTGTGAGTTCACATGAGCTTTGACCATTTCACTTAGAGGGCTTGTTTTCTTGGTGTACTCCATCACCTATGGCTCTTACACTTTTTCCACTTCCACAGGGTTCCCTGAGCTCTCAGGAGAGGGATTTAATGAATACATCCTGTTTAGGGCTGAGTGTTCCAAAGTGTCTCTCACTCTTTGTGTAATGTCAGGCTATAGGTCTCTATATTTTTTTCCCATGTGCTACAGGAGAAAGTTTCTCTGATCCAGTATGTTTTTTATTCACTTTTTATTTATTTATTTGTCTATCTATCTATTTATTTATTATGTATCTATTTATTTATTTGTTTATTTATTTATCTGTTTATTTGTTTGTTTATGTGTGTACAAATACACATTTGTGCCATGGAGCATGGGTGGTAGTCAGAAGACAAACTTTCAGTAATAGAGTATCTCCTTACATCAAGTGGGTTTCGGGAAATGAACTCAGATCATCATGCTTGCCGTTAGTTACCTTTACCAGCTGAGCTACCTCACTGGTCTAGGAGTTTCTTAAAATTGTATTAGTTTGTTTTTTGTTTGTTTATTTTGATAAAATGTGGACAATAGAATGATACATTTCAATGGTTTTTAGAAGGTTTTGTTTTGTTTTCAAAAAAAATATTTATTTGTGTTTGTGGGGAGGCAACATATGCCACATTGCATGTGGAGTCATAAGACAACTTTTGGACATATGTAAGTTTCCTCTACCATGTGGGTTCTGGAGTTGGAATTCAAATCCTCAGGCTGAAGAGAGCTGCATACCAGGAATTGAACCAGCTCAAAAGAGATCTAAGTCCCAAGCAACAAACTAGAGGATTAAAGACATGTAAGCTCTTTGACACTAGGTATGGAACTATAGGATTTGATATTTTTTCCTGATGGATTTCAGTCTTGTGTTAGTGTGGTGTCTATTTACTCTGCCTTCATGCCTTCTTTTTGGAATGGAAATGCATATTCTGTGACACTTACAATTATTATAATACTTAGAGAGTCTTGAAAATAGAAAATCTGTACATTTAAGTACTTAAGAATATTATCCACATTTTATGTATAAGGACACTGAGACTCAGAGAGGTGATAGACAACTGAATTCACAACTGCTAAATAATAGGGCAAATATACAACTCAGGCATTGCAGTCTAGTTCCTAAAATCATCATGAGCATTATAATCACAGTTTTCTCTTGGAATAATTTTGTTGCCAGGTTAATTTCCATGAAGTACAGAAATAACTCTAGGCAATTTATGATTCATTTTAGAGTGATGAACTTTTCTACATTATCAGATGTTTTTGCTAAGAGTTTCAGAAGATTCTTTGGACTTTTGTCAGTATTGAAACTTTTTTTTTGAAGTTGTATAAATGCATTTTGTATCATGAAATGGCCTTGAATCTATGGTGAACAGGGAATGAAATGGGATGGTTTGGATGAAAAGTATCCCTCATAAGGTCAAGAACTTGAATACTTGATCCATAGATGGTGACACTGTTTGGGGAGCAGGTAGAGCCCTGCTGGGAAAAAAATATGTCACTATTGGAATGACTTTTAAGAGTTTTTAGTGCCCACCCTTCAAGTATACTCTCTGCTTTCAACATGTGGATCAAAATGTGATATCTTGCTTCTTTTGTCTTCCTACAGTTATTCTTTCTCCCACCACTTTGGACTCTCCCTCTGTAACTTTAATCAAAAATGAACTCTAATTCCATAAGTTGCTTTTGGTCATGTAATTTTCATCACTGAAACAAAATATTTCTCTCTTCATGACGTACCAGGGTCAACTGATGAGCCTAACTCACAATTGCAGATTCCCCCAAGTCTCTGTTTTCTCAAATATTTTCCCACTTCATTCTTTCCATACTGACCCATTAACAATACAACACACAAAGAAATAAAAGTTTCTTTTATTTGATTCCAGTCAGCAATGTCCAAACAACATTTTCAGATATAAGGCTTGGTTTTTCTATTTTAAAAAATCTGCATGTGTTGTTCATGACATGTTACAGTTCTGGTCTTGTAAAAACTCACATTGACATAAGGTGTTGTTTGAAGTAGAATTTTCTTGTACCTTTCTGTTCTTTTTATGAATATCTTTCTCAGGACAATGAGAAACCACAT
>NW_023504592.1:0-6359 GCF_004664715.2 Peromyscus leucopus | reverse complement strand
ACCACAGCCAGTATTCAGGATTCTGAGGCTGTGACAGCTGGAGGTAGGTTATGAGCCCCTTTTATAGTAAGGAGAAATCATTAGGCATGGACAAAGGAATTTTTTTTGTTTGCTTGTTTTTTCGAGACAGGGTTTCTGTGTGTAGCTTTGGTGCCTGTCCTGGATCTCGCTCTGTAGACCAGGCTGGTCTTGAACTCATAGAGATCTGCCTGGCTCTGCCTCCTGAGCGCTGGGATTAAAGGTGTGCGACACCACCACCCAGCTCAAAGTTAAAATTTTAGAGACAAATTGTTTTTAGGTATTTACAATTTCCTGCTAACAAGGTTTTCGGGGGTTTCTGTTAGAATTCCTAGCCACTCCCCCATAACTGTGCATGTGCTGGCAAGATGCTTAGCCATCCCAGGGCCTTACATCCTACGTAATCCATGTGCTGCATGATCACATAATTTGAGCTCAGCATGATCATGCAATTTATGCGCATGCGTGATGTAGCTACATAAGTCCATATGCACATGGGGGGGCTATAAAAGCGAGTTCCACGTATTCCTCCCCTCTCTTCCTGCACAGTCATTCCATAGGCCTATGCACATCTTTCCTGTTCCCTTCCCTTAATAAACTCTTATAGTGGATTTTGTTGTACTCTTGTTTTTTCTGGCAGAGGAAACAACTCACTTAATGAATAACAGTTTCAGCTAAACGGTATTTGTACATTTTGCAGCCCTTCTTGACACAGTTAATTGATGTTTGTCCAAACCTGCATCTTCTCCTGACATAGTTGGGTTCCCATACCGAGGGGTGTGGGGGGGAACAACGCAAAGCAGGTTGTCACGTAGAACTCATTAAAAGGTAACTTTGGTTTCAGTTTCAGTAATGAGTGGTAGGGGGTTATCGAAGAATAGCTAACCCCAGGGCTACAAAGGGCAATCTTTAGTAAAAGAAAACTAGCTTTTGGGTTGTTGACAGAGCTGCCCATCGTAAAACACGGAAGGGCCCAGTTAAAGGTTAATCCCTTTTTGCTGATCAAGCTGATGGTTGTCAGTTTCTGTCCCTTAAGCTTATTCCTATATACATGTACCCTACAGAACCAACCTCCAGCTTACTCCTGCTTGATCCTGAAAGCCCCATTCTCTCACTCTTGAAGCCCCACCCTCTTAGAGAATTTCCAACAAAGAAAAGGCCCCAAAAAGCCCAGTTCTGAATTCCTGGCGCTGCAATACCTCCTCCCCTGAAGTTGCCAGCAGCCCAAGACCCAGCCTAAATCGGTCAGCTTTTGACCACATTTGGGCACAAACCAGCTGGTGGTGGACACATTACCACCCCTCTCCTACAGGCTATATAAGCTCCCTGCTTTAGTTTGGGGTCTGTGACTTCTCCTGCCTTGATCTCAGGGTCTGGAGAACTCACCCAGGAGTTGCTTTGCTCAAATAAACCTGTTCTTTACTTTTTCAATTTGGCTTGATCTGGCTTACTGCGTGGTCGGAAAAACCTATTATCATGTTACAGAAAACCTATTAGCTAATGCCATTTTCTTTCTGGGGGCGGTGGATGTTAGGGAATATTATTTTAATGTGTGTTGCATTTTTTACTGCTTTTGTTAACATTCAAAGATGTGTTTGATTACATAAAATTAACCTGCAAGCAGGAGGCTGAGTCAGCAAGCAGCTGACAGGAAGTGGTCAGCTATGTGTAGCAAGGGTTTTTTAAGTGAAGCCTAAGAGAAGGACACTGGGTATTTTGGAAGACTCCAGCAAAGGGAGAAGGTCAGCTACTCAAACCTTGAATCAAGAGTTCTTTAGATTTAGATAAAGTCTCCCTTAGTAGCTTTGAAAGAGTCGATGCCTGAGTATTGGAGTTGCAGTTGCTGTTTTTGGACAGTCTTTGCTGAAGGGGCAGTCACTGTAAAAAACAACAACAACAACAACAACAACAACAATTGGCACCCAATGTGGGTGGGTGGGGTTGCTGTTGTTTGGTTTGGCTTAGTTTTTTGTTTATTTGTTTTGTTTTTTAAGATAGGGTTTCTCTGTGTAGCCCTGGCTGTCCTGGAACTCACTATGTAGACCAGGCTGGACTCAAAATTACAGAGATCTGCCTACCTCATCTCCCAAATTCTGGGATTAAATGTGTGCACCACCACATGCTGGCTTCATTGTGTGTGTGTGTGTGTGTGTGTGTATGTTTGTGTTTTTTGGTTTGTTTTTGTTGTTGTTTTCTTTGGTTTTTTTTGGGGGGGGCGTTGTTTTTGGTTTTTTTTATTTATTTTATTTATTTTTGAGACAGGGGTTTCTCTCTGTAGCTTTGGAGCCTGTCTGGAATTTGCTCTGTAGACCTGTCTGGCCTCGAACTCACTGAGATTTACCTGCCTCTGCTTCATGAGTACTAGGATTAAAGGTATTCACCACCACCACTGAGCCCTGGCTTCGTTTTGTTTGTTTGTTTGTTTGTTTGTTTTTGAGGCAAGGTCTCCCTGTGTAGCTCAGGATGGCCTGGAACCTGCAGGTGTAAGTGTTCTTTTAGCCTCTGCCTGCAGAGTGCCACAATTACATGCTTGTACCACCTTGCTCAGCCTTTTTCAGGAATTTTAGTGCTGGGAAAGGGCTGTTTCTGCTTCTTTGTCAGGTGACTGGATACATCTCCTATGGTCATATGACCAGATTCTGACCAATGGAATACAAGGACTTTTCTTTCTTTTAATTATTTTTTAAAGATTTATTTATTTTCTTGTACATGTATGATTGTTTTGCCTGCATAACTGTATATGTACCACATGCATGCCTTTGGGATCGGAAGAGGGCATCAGATTTACTGGAGCTAAAGCTACAGATGGTTATTATTACTATATGGGTGCTGAGAACCAAACCCAGGTCCTCTGCAAGAGCAGAGCCATGCCTCCAGCCCCAAAGGCCACCTCTTATAGACCAGCAAATGTCGGCTTCCTGGACAGTCCACTTTGCTCCTTCCTCTTAGTCTGATGAGGAAGATGGAGCCACCAGCTGACAGATGCATGAACCCCTGAATCAGAGATAATAGGGGAGCCACTTACCCATCTGCAATACCTGAGTGGGTAGGGTATTTCAAGGGCTACAAAACATAGGATCAAGAAAAAGGTGTCCAAATTCAGGAGGGACCTTAAGTGATAAAATGACACACAGGTAAGGCCAGGCAGTGGTGGCGCACGCCTTTAATCCAAGCACTTGGGAGGCAGAGCCAGGCAGATCTCTGTGAGTTCAAAGCCATCCTGGTCTACAGAGTGAGATCCAGGACAGGCACCAAAACTACACAGAGAAACCCTGTCTCTAAAAAAAAAAAAAGACACACAGACGAGCATTGAGTCATAAGAGAATGGGATGGGAGACAGGCATGGTGGTGCAGGCCTATCATTGCAACCACTACAGAGGCGGAGGAAGAAGGATCTCAATTTCAGAGCTGGCCTGGTAACTTAGTGAGACTCTGTCTCAAAACGAGAACAGAAATTTGGAGATGTCGCTTAGTGGTAGAGCATTTGCTTAGCATGTGTGAATCCTTAGATCCAATCCCTACTATCAGCGGGAGAAAGGGTGGGAAAGGAGCAAGAAGAGGAAGAGGAGGAGAGGAGAGGGCCAGGCATAGAGGCACACCTGCACTGTAACCTCAGCCCTGGGAAGTAGAAGCAGGAGAACCAGCACTTCAAGGTTATCCTCAGCTATATAATGAGCTGGGGCCAGCTAAGTAAGCTACATGAGACCCTGTCCCTAAAAGTCAAATGAATCACAGGGATGAATGTGGATGGCAACACTTGAATGTCATGTCTGGTTCCTTCCTGGCCTTTTCATCCTTGGTTTCTTTTTCTTCTCTTTTTTCCTTCTCTTTCTCCTTAGTCTTCTCTTGTTCCTTCTTTTCACTCTCCTGGGCCTGCATCTCAGTTCTATTCTCACCTGGATCCAACAACAAGTGGTGTTCTGGAGACGGGGAATTTCACAGAAGTGGGAAGCACAGCCAGATGGTAGTGGCGCACGCCTTTTTCCACACTCAGGAGGCAGAAGCAGGTGGATCTCTGTGAGTTCGAGGCCAGCCTGGTCTAACACAGTGAAACCCTGTCTCAGAAAAGACAAACAAACAGGAAGAGCCCAAAGCTGGCAGGCAGACTGGATTCTCACGGCATGGGGAAACTGCCAAGGTAGAGACAGCTGAGTGTGCAGATGGCATTGGGGGGGGATGGGGAGTGTTAAACAAGAAAAGGATGCTGAGAAGGACCATTCTCATTGGAGCTGCTGCCCTTTCCAGGACCATGTGACTTTGGAGCTTAATGGTCTCACCAGACTTCCCTCTTCAGGGCCATGGCTGCTTTAGTCTCATGCAGTCCTCTTTAGCATTCATCTTTGCTCTGGCCACAGCTATCACTGTTAAGACAGACCCTTCCATCCACTGCACATCCTCAGCTCACACTCACTGTTGTCTTTAATCCAAGGCTGAGCCTGTCCCCATCTCAAGAGTACCTGCTCTGGAGTCTTGTCTGCAAGAAAGCAAAAGAGACAATAAGCTTGGCACTAGTACTCTTCAGTTTGTGCTTCCTGATTGTGGAAGCACTGTGACCAGCTGCCTCCTGTTTCTGCTGCCTACCTGCCAACATCATGGACTGTGTCCCTTGAACTGTGAGACAGAATAAACCTTCCTTCCTTAAAAAAAAAAAAGTCAATGAAACAAAACATTATTTTAAATATGTATGAAGCCAGGTGTGGTAGTGTGCATGTAATCCCAGAACTTGGAAGGCTGAGGCAGGAGGATTGTAAATTCATATCAAGCCTGGGATAGAAATTGAATTTGAGTCTAAGCTGGGTTATAAAGTGATGCTGTGGTGTGTTGTGTGTGTGTGTGTGTGTGTGTGTGTGTGTGTGTGTGTGTCTTTTTTCCCATTATTCTGAGTGGGTCTGGGTGCTATGGATAATCCGATTGTATAACTGTGAGTATTTATTGCTCTCATTGATTTAATAAAAGGCTAATGGCCAATATCTAGGCAGGTAGATATCAGGCAGGACTTGGGGACAAAAAGAGAGCACAGAGAAGAAAGGCAGAGTCACCTGCCAGATGCAGAGGAAGCAGGAGATGAACTTGCATGCTGAAAAAAGGTACACCACATGGTAGAGCATAGACTAAAAAATATGATTAATATAATATAATATAGCTAGTTAGTAAGAAGCCTAAGCAATCAGCTGAGTATTTATAGTTAATAAGAAGTCTCTATGTGGTCATTTGGGAGCCAGTGGTACACACACACAACACACACACATACACACACCCTACAAATGGCACCCAAAGTCCAGCCATGCATATCTACATAAAATCTAAGAAAGCTTAAGAAAAGTTTTCCAACACACAAAAACGGAGCAAATGTGGCTTCCTAGTCTCACAGTCTCATGCCTGCAGTACAGAGATGCATCTCCAGCAGCTGCCTGTGGGATGGAGACAGCCAACAGCCACCATGCACTAGTGCCATGCACTAAGCTGACCATGCCAGCAGCTGACATAGCAGTTTCAGATTTATCTCATGCAATCAAAGAACCTTACAGATGCCCCAATAAAGACAGATCCAGACAAAAGAAACCTCTAAACAGGTTACAGTGTGTTTAAAAATGTACATAGCCTGAGAAGGAAAGGAGAAAGGATGTAGATAGTCATAAAAGAAATAGTTTAAAAATAATAAAGTCCTTAAAAAATCAGTAAAGTAATAGTAAAGAAAAAACCACATATAGATGGAAAAAACACAGGGAGTCTGGATCTGTATGTTCTTGTATTATCTTTAAATTTTTTTATTCCTGATGAAGAAACAATGCTGCTAAGAGACATTGGATTATGAAGGCTGCTAGCTTAAACCAACCTATATATTTTAAAAAGTATCTTGAACTCAAAATGGGAGTCAAAATATGTGTTGCTTTGGGAAAGAGGTTATGCTTTTTTTTCCCACAGAAAATGAAGGTTGTGGATTTATTCAAGGTTGAAGATGGTCAGATTTGATCAGGGACGACCCTTGAAATCCTGGCTACAGACATAAAGAAATAAACATTAAAAAAAACTACAAAAGCATGTAATGTATGTTTTACCTACTCAAACATAAAACAAAAAATCATCTTTGGCTAATTTGTGTACAACACACAGTCTGTACTTGTATGAATACAGATATGCATGTTACCTTTAAAGTTTATGTATTTTGCCGGGCAGTGGTGGACACGCTTTAATCCCAGCACTCAGGAGGCAGAGCCAGGCGGATCTCTGTGAGTTCGAGGCCAGCCTGAGCTGCCAAGTGAGCTCTAGGAAAGGCGCAAAGCTACGCAGAGAAACCCTGTCTTGAAAAAAAAAAAAAAAAAAAAAAAAAGTTTATGTAT
>NW_023504591.1:0-28277 GCF_004664715.2 Peromyscus leucopus | reverse complement strand
ACTGCAGAGTTAATGAGTCAGAGGTCTTGAACTGGGCGGTAGGTTCCATTAGACTTTTTAAGTGAAAATATGGGGGTGTTAAAAGGTGAAGAGATTAGGCAGAGCAGCTTTTTCCTACAAATGTCAGAAATGATAGGCTTAAGTCCTCTTAGGCTCTGGAGTGAGAGAGGATACTGAGCTTGGGTGATATACCTGGCAGAATCTTGTAGCTGGATAATAACAAGCTGATGGTGTCTAGCAATAGAAGGGTTTTGGATATCCCAGACTTTTGGTTCTACCTGAGAGGCTGGCAGGGGGAAAGAATTGTTAGAGTCAGAAGAATGAGTGGCTAGGAGGAGGAGTAGAAGAGCTGCTGGCACATCTGGGATGAGGTGAATGTATGGAGTGAAAGAAATGGACGCTCCTACCTTAGCTAGAAGATCCCTTTCCATTAAAGGTACAGGGCAGCTTGGCACCACTAAGAATGTGTGTGTGTGAGAGGGATGCCTCTGAAAATGCAATTAAGTGGTGGTGTCTGATGAGGTAGATAAGGCTGTCCCCCAACTCTGACAATAGGGAGATGAGCAGGAGAGGTGGGCCCCCAAAACTCTCTCAGGACAAAGTAGGTAGCTCCGGTGTCCAAAAGGAATGAGATGGGGTGTCCATTTGCTTTTGTTATTACCATTGGTTCCCTGTGGCAGGGGCAGAAACCGGGCAGTGTCAGTCCTCGCTGTAAGCCAAGCCTACAAAGTCAGCTGGAGGGTTGTCTTCGTCTGGCCTTCCTATGTCACTTGGCACATTAGGACAGTCAGCTGACCAGTGACCCTTTTGGCAACACTTTGGACAAAGCTTTGTTGGTGCCCTTCATGGGCTGGTGATGCAAGCCCAGGCCCAATGGCCTTCTTTCTCGCACTTGAAAAAGGGACCAGACAGCTTTCGGGGAGCTGAAAAAGGGAACACACAGCTTTCGGGGAGCCGATCAGATGGTGCTTGCCAGCATCTGGCAGCTCCTTTTCTGGCCTTTTCATCCCTCCCATGGTACACCTTAAATGCTATCACCAGCACATCTGCCTGTGGAGTCAGAGGGCCTTCTCCAAACATTTAAGTTTATCCCTAATGTTGGGGAAGCTCTGTGAGACAAAGTGGGTCATTAGCAGCTGCCTGCCGTCAGGGATCTCCGAGTCTAAGCTAGTGACCTGAAGTAGAGCCTTGGTGAGCCGCTCTAAGAAGTGAGACGGATTTTCATCCTTATCTTGAATTATCATTTTTAGTTTTTCATAGTTTACTGGTTTTAGGGCAGCCTTATAGAGACCTGTCAGGAGACAGGTAATAAACTTATCTGGCTAGACAGCCACCCTGGGTGTTATAGTCCCAGTGTGGTTCTCGGTCAGGAACCGCTTCAGATCCTGGAGGGTGTGAAAGGTTAGTCTGATGAATTTCATCTGTATGGGTCCTAGCTTGTTCCCATACCCACCTGCACTCCTCAGGAAGTAAATTATTAGAAAGTATCATGAATATATCATGAAAGGTGAGACTATAAGATTGAGTTATATATTCAAACTGTTTAATAAAGGAAGCAGAATTAGAAGTATAAGAACTCAGCTGACTTTCTATCTGAGAGAGTTCTGCTAGAGAGAATGGAACATGAACTTTAATCAGTCCATCCACACCAACCACCTCTCGCAAAGGGAGAACAGTGGAAGGGTTTGAATGGCTGGAATCAGGCAATTTAGCAGTTCAAGAGCTGGTGGCAGGAGGAGTGAAGGTCAGAGCCAGGGCAGGGCCTTTGGAAATGACCACTGCCGAGGGAGGAGCAGCTGCTGCCAAAGGAAGATCAGCTTTAGAAGGAGAAGAACCTGGAAGAAGAGCTGAAGGAACAGTCGCTCTAGGAGTAGAGCCAGAGGTCTAACAGGTCAAACAGGTGGAGTTTCATTAGCAGGGTCTAAAGTTAGAGATTTTGGAGTCAGAGAATCCTCTGGTTTAGGCATAGCTAAGAGCATATGAGCAGGAGAGAAGGAATCCAGAAGAGACGATTTAGCACTCAGAAAGAAAAATGCTATCACGTAGGGCAACTCTTTCCATTTGCCTGCACGCTGACAGAAATTAGATAACTCCTGTAAAATATCAGGATCTAAGGAGCCACTTGGTGGCCATTTTTTGTTGTTTTGTAAAGCATATTTTGGCCATTTTTTAGTACAGAGATGGGTCAGCTTAGGAATGTTTATGTAAGGCATTAAGCTGAAAGGTTTTAAAGCTTCAAGAAGACAGCCTAATGGAGAGGAAGGAATAACAGGATTGGAAGCCTTGTTTCCCATGTCTGCAGTGGAGAGGCAGAAAAATAAAAAAACAAATGTGATCCAGAGCCAAGGCCCCAGGCATCCCCAAGGCCAAGGAAAGATACTGGGCACAGGCTGCTACTTGGCTTGTCAGCCAGAGAAGCGGGGTCCCCCGCCATGTGATGCAAGGATTCTCCAGGAATCCAGACAGCATTTGCTGCTTCATCAAGCCAGATGAATGTGTCAGCCTCACGTGGCCCCCAGGTCGCACCCAACAGTGGTGGTCCTACTGCGAGAAATATCTCAGGCTGCAGACGTGGGAAATGGCTAGAAATTTAGGCCTGCGATAGGGGCCGACCGTAGCCAATAGAGACCGTGGCCAGGGATTCCCCCAGTCTCAAGAATACTTGTGAGGCGCCGGACTCTCAACGGTCATTTTCACAGATTCAGGAAACTATTTACACTGGCCAAAAAGTAGAGGGACTCACCAATTGAGGAAGCGGTGTTGGATGTACTTTTGGTGCAGCCAGGCGAATGAATAGCAGAGGCTGGCAGGGGAAAAGAATTGTTAGAGTCAGAAGAGTGAGTGGCTAGGAGGAGGAGTAGAGGAGCTAGCTGCTGGCGCATCTGGGATGAGGCGAATGTATGGAGTCAAAGGCTCAGCATGCACGGGTGACATAACTACTTCACGTATGTGTAGATCACATGGCTACACTTTATTTTCTATCATAAGCTAAATGTTAATTTTTGATTCTGCTATAGGTTCAAATTAGTCATGACAAATACGCAATTCCAGAGGCATTTTTGGAAAAACAACCCCCCCCCCAACTTTTGGGAATATTTTGTTTTGCCTAAAGCATTTATGACTTGTAAAGGAATTAGAGCAAAACACATTGCTTTACGTATTTAACAGAAAACATACAATTTTTCTTTAAAAATTTGCTCTTTTGCTTTTGGTTTCAAATGATGTCCATTATTGTTCTTCACTGTGCTACAGATGTACATTCAATCATCAATCATAGCAAACATAAAATAATTTCTAACTTATCGTAATAGACATCATTTCCTTTACCATAAGAGAATGAAATACTTTTTATTGGTTAAAACTATTATGTCCTGTAGTGCCCGTGCTATCACCCATTGAACATGTCTGAGCAAGGGGCTGAGGATTAAAAACAGAGACAAGACAGCAGGTCATTCCTCTCAGCAGAATGCCAAATGCCATTTATTAAAGGAGGGAGGAGGCCTTAAATACAGGCTTACAGCACAGTGGGATTACCCTGGAGGGCAGAAGTTCACTACAGATGTTCTACATTCTTGCATCTAAGCTGTTTACACCAAATGCAGAATACACAAACAAAGAACCTCCAGTGAGCAGTGAGCATTCAGGAAGAAGGAAACTGGTAGGGAATCAGCATAGGGAGGACACCTGATCTAGTACAGCAGGCAAGGCCACAGCTAGGTCAGCAAGCAAGGCAACAGCTACCACAGGAACAGTGGGGGTGGGGGTGGGGGATGGAGAGAGCCCAACAGATTCCCCCTTTACTAAAAAGAAAAATGAGCTTCTGTCTAAGGTTACATGGGATGTCAGTACATCACATTACCCATCATGGAGACACCTGCCCAGGCCACACATGCACTCTGTCTTAGTTCCGTGAGTGCCCCCTAGGAATTACCCATCCCTGAATACTCATTATCATACAGACTCAACCATGTATGAGCTGTAGGGTTAACTGCTGCCAAAGATCTCAAAGTGGCACTGGGCTTGCAATCTGTGTGTTCGACACAGAAAAGACCAACAGAAGTCCTAACCCACCCATAGCCAGTAGGCTAAGGGCAATTGAGCATTTCCCTTCCTTAATGAGCCTTACTACAAATTGGAGTCCTCATAAGATGGTATCCCAAAAGTAAGTGGAACTTGAGTTTTATAAATTTTATAACTTTCAAAGCCAATCGAAATGTATATTACTGTCAAATTAAATTTATCATAATTAATTGTGGAAGCTACTTTTGCTGTCAGGATCTCCACTGCACCAGCTGTAGTAAGCAACTATGAAATAGCAATCCCAGAAACAGTAGCAATGGTAGCTGCTATCACTGTAGTAGCAACAACAGCCACAGTGAAGTCAAATTCTCTTCTGAAGCATGTGAGCATCATCTGTGTCTTACTGCCATGGTCCACTAGCATGGACACAACTCCAGGAACAGGAACCACCAAGGCCCATATTTCTTGATTCCAGCATGACTTAAGCTGGCAGCTCTGAAAAAGAACAATTAAGAAGCACAATGAAACACAGAGACAGCACACAAGGAGCAGAACTAATGGTCTTATAATGGCTACATTTTAGGCTCACAAATTTTAAGGTATCTTCAAAAGGGAGCTATATGAATTTCAGGAGGCCATAAATGTTGCACAGAGCCATTCCTGAAAAGGTAGGTACTACACCAACTTGAAGAGGATTGCAAAAATGAAAAGGCTTATCTGGCATGCTATTGTTAACAAATGGAGGTCAGTGACCATACTACCAAATGTCAGGGTAACCCTTTAATCTCCAAGGTTCCTGGGTGAAATGTTCTCAAACATTCTTGAAAAAGCAGTTACTATACATTACCTTCTGAAGAATCCAACCTCATGGCTACAGTTCCTAGGCTTATGTTAATGCTTGCCAAGGCTGGTGATGTTGGGCTCTCAATCCCCACTGGCATCAGAAGGGGAGAATTTTTCACAAAGGCCCAATAGGTCTCTGCCATGTTGGGATTCAGCAGCAGCCACAGGGTGCACACAGTGCTCAGGAATCCAAAGAGGAACCTAGTTGTCCTGCAGAAAGACACAAACAGAACCCTCGGCCCACACCAACACCAGATCGGGTCCCCTCCAAGTGCCAGTAAAAAGATCCTTTCATTGCACCAGAGAATGATTTGCAATGGGAGCCTGCCAGTGCTTATCTGAAGTGGATACTCCAGCAGAATCCACTGATAAAAAAATTTAAAATATATAAAACAAGGGAAAGAATAGAAGGTGGAGAGGAAAAATGAGCCCCTAGCTCCCCACTTTTTACTTTAGCAAAATAAGTGTCTCACTCTCAGCTGTGCTCAATCTTCTCTTCAGGGAGAAATAATTTTTTTTTTTATATTTTCCTTAGGTCTTAGTTTGTTGCATGTAACTTGGTTAGGCTGTTTATGTAATGCAAAGTTTTTCATTCTTCTTCATTTGTCACAGTTTTCCTGGACATATTATTTTAGGTTTGCTGTTGTAGTCTTTAAGACTTAGAATGCATTACTCTAGGCTCTTCTGGATTTCAGTTTCCACTGAGAAATCAGCTGTTATGTATCAGCTGTTATTCTGATTCATTTTCCTTCATATGTGACTTGCATTTTTTCTCTTACATCTTAAAATATTCTTTCTTTGGTATGTATACTTAATGTTTTAGCATGCCCTGAGGATTTTCTTTTCTGGTCTTGTCTATTTGGTGTTCTGTGTTATTTTTTTTTTCATGAATATATCTTTCCTTAATGTAAAGAGTTTTCTTCTATGATCATGTTGAAAATCTTATATATGCCATTAACTTGGTATGAATCTCCATCTTTGCCAACAATCAAAGGCTTGTTTTTAGGTGGTGTTCCATATATCGTCTCTCTCTCTCTCTCTCTTTCTCCTCTCTCTCTGTATGTCTGACTGTCTGTATGTGTTATAAGTATTCATGTGCCTTTGAGTTCGTTCTTTAACTTTTCTTGCTGGACTGCAACTCTGAAGTAAAATAAAGCTTTTATTCTCCCAGTTGTTTTTGATGGTGGTGATGTATCAAAACTGTAGAAACCTAGTAAGAGGAACATGAAGCTACAGAGATTATTCCATGATTTGAATTTGTTCATGATGTTTAGTATTCAAATGCATGAGAATTATAAAAGAAAATAGAATTTCTAAGTGTCATCAGAAAGCTATAAAGACTTGAAACTTACTCTCTTACAGATTATATATGAAAGATATTCATAGGTACTTTAAAATTCTGATAAGAATTTCATAACTTTATATGACAGTGAGATACATAGATGAAATTCTCATAAAATAATTCTTAGGAAACCCTGAATCCTTTCCTCCGGGATTTGATGTTACACGAACATCTGAAGTAACAAATTCTATCCAATCACCATGATTGTTTTATGTAGAAGGACAAAGTGAATTGAGCCAATAATGTGGAAACAAAATGAGTTTCTTTAAACAACAATTTAAAAGTGTTATATTATTTTTCTTGAATGTTGCAATATGTGTTTTTATCAGACTTTATAAATTTGGAATTTTTAGTGGATTCTATTGTTATTTCTTAAAAATAAAAATCCCTTATTCATCATTTGGGAATATTGTATTTAAGTGATTTACTACTTCAGATTGTGTAAGAGTAAATATGACATTTAGATGAATTAGTGAGAACAATTTGCTTCACTCTTTTACATTTTATATATGCACTGAGAACAAATATTGCTTGATTTGAGCTTTTGTGGATTTAAATATGTTCATGTCTACTGGATCCTCTGTTTCTGTTTCTGTAAAGTGCCCAAGGCCCAAAATTCTTTAGTATTTTGAGGATTTTATTTCTATACTACAAGAGTGTAGAGTTGCCGGGTGGTGGTGGCGCACGCCTTTAATCCCAGCACTCGGGAGGCAGAGGCAGGCGGATCTCTGTGAGTTCGAGGCCAGCCTGGGCTACCAAGTGAGTTCCAGGAAAGGCGCAAGGCTACACAAGAGAAACCCTGTCTCGAAAAACCAAAACAAAAAACAAACAAAAAAAAAGAGTGTAGAGCACACCAACTTTTCCCCGCTTTTTTGTTGTTGTTTTGTTTTATTTTTCAAGACAGGGTTTCTCTGTGTAGCTTTGAACCTTTCCTGGAACTCACTTGGTAGCCCAGGCTGGCCTCGAACTCACAGAGATCTGCCTGGCTCTGCCTCCCAAGTGCCGGATTAAAGGCATGTGCCACCACCACCTGGCCTTCCCTGCTTTTTTTTATTAAAGTTTTTTTCATTCATTTTATACACCAATCAAATATCCCCCTCTTCCCTCCTTCCACTCTTCAGGCTCCTCCTACCAACCCACTCCCCACTCCCACCCACAAGAAGGCAAGGCCTCCAATGAGGAGGCACATCAAGTAGAGGCAAGCCCAGGCCGTTCCCCTAGCCTTAAGGATGCACGAGGTGTCTCATCATAGGTAGTGGGCTCATGCACCAGATGGATTCTGATCCTACTGCCAGGGGGCCTTCCAAGCAGATCAAGCTACATAATTGTCTCACCATGCAGAAGGCCTAGTCCAGTCCCATGTAGGCTCCACAGCCATTGATACATTTCATGAGTTCCCTCTAGTTTTGTTTGGTTGTCCCTGCATGTTTCCCCATCATGATCCTGATGCAATTGCTCATAGAATCCCTCTTCTCTCTCTTTGACTAGACTCCTAGAGCTCTGCCTGGTGATTGGCTGTGGATCTCTGCATCTGCTTCCATCGGTCATTGGAGAAAAGCTCTGTGTTGACAGTTAGGGTATTCACTGGTCTGATCTCTGGGGCAAGCCAGTTCAGTTCAGGCACCCTCTCCACTATTGCTAGTAGTCCAAGCTGGGGTCATCCTTGGGGACACCTGGCAACTTCCCTTGCATTGGGTTTCTCTTTATCCCCATGATATCTCTCTCTATAATGGTATCTCTTTCATTATATTTCCCTTCCCTCCCTGTTCCAGCTCAACCATCCTATTCCCTTATGTTCTCATCTTGTTTCCCCTACCATCTATTGCCTACACTTCATCCCCAGTTTGCTCATGGAGATCTCATCTATTTCCCCTTCCCAGGGTGGTCCATGTATCCATCTTTGGGTCTTCCCTGTTAATTAACTTCTCTGGATTTGTGGGTTGTTGCCTGATTATCCTTTGCTTTATATCTAGTATCCACTTATGAGTGGGCATATACCATGTTTGTCCTTCTGAGACTGGGTTACTTCACTCAGGATGGTATTTTCTAGTTCTGTCCATTTGCCGGTAAATTTCATGATGTCATTGTTTTTCTCTGCTGAGTAGTACTCTATTGTGTATATGTACCATATTTTATTAATCCATTCTTGAGTTGACAGACATCTAGGTTGTTTCCAGCTTCTGGATATTATGAATAATTCTGCTATGAACATTGAGCATGTGTCCTTCTGGTATGATTGAACATTCCTTGGGTATATGTCCAAGAGTGGTATAGGTGGGTCTTGAGGAAGATTGATTTGCAGTTTTCTGAGAAAGCATCATACTGATTTCCAAAGTGGCTGCACAAGTTTGCACTCCCACCAGTAGTGGAGGAGTGTTCCCCTTGCTCTTCATCCTCTCCAATATAGTCTGTCTGCAGTGCTTTTGCTTTTAGCCATTCTGACAGGTGTAAGATGGTGTCTCAGAGTCATTTTGACTTGCATCTCCCTGATGACTAAGGATGTTGAGCAATTCCTTAAGTGTCTTTCAGCTATTTGAAATTCTTCCTTTGAGAATTCTCTGTTTAGCTCTATAGCCTATTTTTAAACCATATTTGTTGGTATTTTGATGTCTAGTTTCTTGAGTTCTTTATAGGTTTTGGAAATCAGCCCTCTGTCAGACGGAGTGGTGAAATTTTTTTTCCCATTCTGTAGATTGTCATTGTGTCTTATTTACTGTGTCCTTTACCTTACAGAAGCTTCTCAGTTTCAGGAGGTCCCATTTATTAATTGTTGCTCTCAGTGTCTTTGCTATTGGTGTCATATTTAGGAAGTGGTCTCCTGTGCCAATGCATTCAAGACTATTTCCTACTTTCTCTTCTATCAGGTTCAGTGTAACTGGTTTTATATTGAGATCTTTGATTCACTTGGAATTGAGGTTGTGTATGGCGATAGATATGGATCTGTGCAATCTTCTACATGTTGACATCCAGTTATGCCAGCACCATTTGTTGAAGATGCTTTCTTTTTTTCCATTGTACAGTTTTGGCTTCTTTGTCAAAAATAAGTTGGTCATAGGTGTGTGGGTTAATGTCAGGGTCTTCAGTTTCATTCCATTGATCCATATATCAGTTTCTATGCCAATACCAAGATGTTTTTTATTAATATAGCTTTATAGTAGAGCTTGATGTCAGGGATCAGCACACCAACTTTTAAAAAGCTTTGGCATTGTTGGACTTGTTGACCCATTTAAAATAATTAAATTATTCTTTTAGGACTGTTTTTTGTTTAATTTTTTAGGACTAAGTTTGCAATGCACTTAAAGAGTACCTAAATTTGAAGAATATTATGTGTTTTTTTTTTTTAGTGAACTTTTGTTCAGTTTTGGTTAAGAGTATTACCCATAACCACTAAGAGTCTTCTCTAAAAATAAAGGTCTTTTCATTTTATTTTATTTTATTTGGGGGGGGGGCGTTGAGACAGGATTTCTCTGTGTAGCCCTTGCTGTCCTGGAACTTTCTCTGTAAACCAGGCTGCCCTTGAACTCAGAGAGCCACCTGCTTCTGCCTCTCAAGTGCTTGGATAAAGTCATGCACCACCACTTCCCAAACCATAAAGGTCTTTTTTCTCATCTTTTGTAGTTGGTCATACATTTCGTCTCATAGGTACCTCCTAAATTAACTTTACATTGGACCTTGGCATTGTAATCTTTGACAAATGGGACATTAGTAACCATTGACTGTTCTAGCTTCTGAAAACTCTGCTACCATGTGAAGAAGGATGAACTAACTTGAAGCAGCCTAAGAAATTTCAAATGGCAGACATGATAGTGAACCCAATTGAGTTGCTAAATGACTTCACATTCATGAGTTACACAACTAAGACCAGATAAAATACCCAGCTGAACATCCAACAAAGAACTATGTGAGTTATGACCAAAACATGACTGACTGTCTGTACATCAAATTATGGAGTATTTATTATTACAGTAAAGAATATGCTTAATGCAACATAAACATATGTAATTCATACAATATACCAAGTAGAATTCAAATACTATAAAATAGACATACAGAGGAGATATGTTTGAAGTAGATTTTTCTCAATTGTGAATAGATGGAAGGGGTCATCAACTCAGATGCTTCTCTTAGTTTATGCTTGATGTTTTGATTCCTTTATTTATTTATTTGTTTGTTTTGCTTTTTTGAGACAGAGCTTCTCTGTGTAGCCCCAGTTGTCCTGGAACTCACTCTGTAGACCAGGAGTGCCTTGAATTCAGAGATGCACATGTCTCTGCTTCCTGACTGCTGGGATTAAAGACATGTGCTACAATTGCCCAACTTGGTGTTTTAACTGATTTCTGTACAGACAGCATTTAAACCAAATTCTAACAAATCCTTCCAGCATTTTGAAAAAGAGCTCTCAGAAGAATACTGTAACAATAAATGAAGAAGGAAGTAAAATGTGGTTATACAGATTTTAGTCTCTAAATTAATGAAAAAAATATGGACAGATAGCTAAATGTGTTGATCCAGATGAGGCCTCAGACACCATGTTGCACTGGCCCTTATGCAGAATACTGTGGCATTTAATGGTCTTGGGTCAAAAGATTGTTCCATAGTCACTGTCAAATGAAAAATATCTTAGTGCAAATATCCACTCAGACACTAGACTTACCTCAGTCTCTATTGAAATAGATTCTTTGAAAAGAATTAAGCAAATAATATCAAGCAAAAGTGTCAGAAATATAAAGATGAAAGCACTAAAGATATATAACTTCAAATTCTGAATCTAACCTCTGTTCTAGACAATACACTATGAACTGGTAGTTAGCTGTAAATCCCTGAGCTTGTATGATCTAACTACTGATTTCAAAGAACTTTTCTTTACTCAACTTACTAAGAAATACATTGTGTAAGGTATATTATTGAAAACATTTAGTAAGGCTATCTTTTGATATTTTATCAGTATGTGAGATGAAGCAAGTAGAGTAACAGGATAATTCTGACAGTAACAACACAGTAAATAGTGCACAGAATTTTCTTCTGAAGAATGTTGGATATTTTGATCAAGCAAATTTTTCTCAAATATCCTATTTCTTTTTGTTATTTCAAAGAACTCTGCCATCTTGTGTAGTCCCATGGACTAGTAGGGAGTAAAAAGGTAGGATATGAACTTGAGTATAGTGAGCACCACCCACAGGTTTCAACTGGACGTATAGCACATGCATATACATAGATTCTATTTTACAGTATTGAATGAAAAAGTTTCCAGATCTAGTCAAAACTGGTATGTCCCGATCCTTCTATCATTTGATTAGCAACTATGTGTACTTATTGATGTTTTATTAATGGCATGTCCTTTGAATCAATCTTTCATCTTCTACTCTGTCTTATTCTACCTGGTCACCTCTCTTTTCTTGCATTTACTTCTTTAATAAATTCAGCTCATTGGTCAAAGTACTAGATAGGATCCTAACTCTTGGAACCAATACTAAGTCAGATACTCAAGGCTCTAGATAAGTGTGTTTCCCTTGGAATAGACTTAGAAATCAAAAAACGAATAAGGGACAGTACTGAAACACAGGTGGCTGGGCTCAGACACCCAACAGGTCCTCAACCGTATTCTTGTGTGTGAACTGTGTGTGCATGTGTATGGTGTGTGTACATAGATTCTTTTTGGTATTTTTAAATGTAAGTTTATTTGTAGAAAAATGAGAACATAAATGTGTTATTACAATCTTTGCTGCAAAAGCTTACATGGAGTTATACTGGAAGCCCTGGCTATTGTCATTTGTGCTGTGTGGGGGTACCACTTCTGCCTGTACTGATGATCCTTCACCTCACCATGTTTATAGAGAACTATTTTGTACATAGAGTTTCCCAGGCACGTACTTGACACCAGCCCTGTGTGGCTGCTGTCTGTGTTAGCTGTCACAGTGTGCACACTAATCTGTTCAGAGATCCTTGTGGCTGTTTTACTTGTAAAAATTTGTATTTCCTTCAGTAATGTGTCCACAATGCCATGTGTTTCGAGTTCTGTTCTCCTGCAGTACTCATTTTCATAGTGCCTCCCTGAAGACCTCACCGTGGGCAAACGTCACTCCTTGGTGCCCCAGCACAGGTGACGCTGACTGTCATCTCTGGTCTGTTTTTCTCTATTAGTCTCCACATAGGTGCTGTTGCCAGCACCGCCTTGCCCTAAACATTGGTAATCCCAGGTGCTGCACTTGGCAGAGGCGTCTCGCCAAAGCACATGTATGTGTGTGTGAGCGTGTCCTCAGCATAGCCAACACATGGATGCCTTGCTCGGCATCAGCAGGACATCATGTGAATTGTTGTGACTTTCCAAACTGGAACTCAACATTTTGTATCTTACTTTTAAAGCTCCTATAAGTAAAATAACTATTGGCTTTACTAAAATATACATTTAATAAAAAAAAAAAATGAGTAAGGGAAAATGGGCAAAATTTCAAGTTAGGAGAAATAGAAAACAATTATATAAGGGGGAAAGAGGAATCATGGAAAAAGCACTTAAATGATGTGGGAATGAGAGGCAGCATAGTCTACTAGGAGGATAACTAATATTAATTATTTAAAAGCCATTTGAAAGCCAACTCCTGTAGAAGCTGCCTAAATATATACATATACATATTTAAAGGGAGTATAAGTGGAATTATCCACTAACAGGTGATGATACTCACACTAGTCTAACAAATACAAGTATAGTGCAAACAAATACAAGTATAGTGCTAGAAATGGGATAATCTGTGAGCTGTTGACCAGTGGATCTCATAGATTCCTAACAGGATATTGACATTGATCTTGGTTACCCTCCAGAACTTGACACTCAGCTCCCATTATTGGAGATAACATATGCTTGACTTACAGAAATGGAGAAGTCAATCTGATAAAGACCTGAAAGATTCATTCCAATTGTGCTATGTATATTACTGGAGAATAAAAGTAATCATCAGCCTTACCTCACTGTAACCCTGTGAGCTACAGAAATAAATGTCCTGCCAAGATCTGCCCAGTGGTACAACAGTGGCACAAAGTCCATGTGGTTACCAAGTACATTCTGAATGAATTAAGGTCCAACCACCAAGATGAAACACTTATCTGGCACCATTATCAGGGCCAATAGCCTCTAGCTAGATAGGTTGAGGCCTTAAGCAAAAAACTATCACTATTTTTAGTAGTATGTGTGTGTAGTAGTAAACCAACTCCTAATGACTTATGTAATAGATTAGTGCAATCTCAGTCCCCATTAGAGTTGCTTCTTTGGTAGTAGATAGTGATTTAACACACAGATCCATAGCTGGTCATCATGAGGAAAATAAAAGGCTGTGGAGTTCAGAGTCCTAAATGTTATGTCAATAAATCATAGTCCTTTCTCCTATGGCTCTAAGATAATTGCAGATAAGAGAGCACAAAGACTATAAGAGACAAAGGAAGTAGCTGAATACAATGAAAAATGCTTTCTACAGACAAAACAGCAGTTGCAAATATAAACCATAAACATGCACAATAAATGTGTAAGCTCAAAATTCTAGAAATTGTCCCATCATGGGGAATGGAGTTGGGCAGAAAGTCTCACCCACCTATGAGGGGATATGGACAATTATTATCTACTCAATAGTGAAATTCAGTTTGGTTTAAGTTTGTGGTCTCTAAGTGGCGGACCATGCTCCTTTGGATGGCCACACACCCAAGAGTATAGAGACAATATAAAATTGGAGGTTTAAAATTGTTTTAGGGAAAAATAAAGAGGACATAAAGTAGATGAGTTTGGGAAAAGTCATGAATGTGGGAGAAGTTGAGGAGTTGGCATTAAATATTATAAATATACAATATATGAAAGTGCCAAAGAATTAATAAAATCTCTCTGATCTTATGTTTCATCGGTTTTATTATGAATGAGACTATCTAGCCATGAGTGAAATTAGGCACTGCACAGCTCCAGGCATGATCAAAGACATGTTCATAAAATGTTAACCTTTACTGAGGTGACATTTGGCATTTTAACCAAAAGTGCCTCCTTAGCTATACTGCATTTGGATGAACAACCACTAGCAGATATAAGGTCCTGAAGCCATGCAGTCCCATTACTGCAATTATGAAGGAGAGAAAGGAGAAAGCACACACATCCTTACATGCAGGAGGATGTTCCTACAAGTCAATAGGTATAAATCTTAGATAACTAAACATGGAGATAAACATTTTCAAGTTTTCTGTGCAACCTGGTATCTCTATCCTCAAGCTCATTTTATTATTTCAAATACCATCCAGATAGGTTCTACTCCTTAAGTATAATGGAAATACTGTAAGAGGAAGCCTCTGCCCTAGCTAGTTTTGTGTCAACTTGACATAAGCAAGGGTCATTTGAATAGAGACACCTTCAGTTGATAAAATGACACCACCAGATTAGCCTGTGGGAAATACTGTGGTCTCTTTTCTTATGAAGTTTCTTACAACTGATGTCCAACATCTCAGCTCACTTTGGGTGGTGCCATCCTGGAATGGTGGTCCTGGGTGCTGTAAGAAGTAGACTGAGCAAATCATGCAAGAACAAGCCAATAAGCATCACTTTGCCATGGGTGCAGCTGCCAACTTCTTTATCTGTTTGAGTGCTCGCTGTGTTAGGTTGGAGGTTTCCAGACAAAACAGATCCTAGTCCTTCCTTTCCAGCCAGATGCCTGCACTTACAGTCCTCAAAGTGACAAAGAGATTCCCATCAGAAGCACACACTCACAAAAGCTCATGCTAAACTGTTGTTTCTTACTTTTTACTCTTTTATGAGGGCCCACCACCCAGATCCCAAATAAATCACACACAGAGGCTTATTCATAATTATAAATACCCAGCCTTATCCTGGCTTGTTTCTTGCCATTTTTCCTTAACCTAAATTATCCTGCTACCTTTTGCCTCTGGCCTTTTCCTTTTCTATTCCTGTTTATCTTACTTTGTTTCTTATTCTGTGGCTGATTGTGTAGTTGGGTGGCTGGCTCCTGGATTCCTCCTCCTTCTCTGGCTACTTCTTTTTTTTTCCCTCAGATTTCTCCTTGTGTATATACTCCCTGCCTCTCAGCCTGCCTATCCATCTTCTGTCTTGCTATTGCCTGTTGAGCTCTTTATTAGACCATCAGGTGTTTTACAAAGGCACAGTAATACAGCTTTACAGAGTTAAACAAATGCAACATAATCAAAAGTAAAACACCTTAAAAAATATTCTATTAATTTCCCTCTTTTTGTCTAATTAAAAATGAAAGGGTTTAACTTTTTATTTTTATTTTTTATTTTTTTGGTTTTTTTGAGACAGGGTTTCTCTGTGTAGCTTTGCGCCTTTCCTGGAACTCGCTTTGTAGACCAGGCTGGCCTCAAACTCACAGAGATCCACCTGCCTCTGCCTCTCAAGTGAGTGCTGGGATTAAAGGCATGTGCTACCACCACCTAGCTGTAGCTTTTACATAGTAAAACTACACATAACAAAAACAGTTATCAAGTAAGAATTAATTTACAATATTCAGTCCATTTACATTTAACAAATTCAAAGAAAGCTCTGTACCATCCATCCATCTTTGTGACTACAAAATTTTATACATAATTTACTTCCTATCGTAACAAAGAAAAAATGACAACTATACCTATCTAAGTCTTCAACACCATCAAAGACCCTAGAAGGATAATATTATTTGAGTAAACAAAAAGTGCATTGCAAACAACTTCCAAAAACTCTAGAAATGATATATGTCTGGATAGTCACCCAAAGTTCCTCTGCAATGTTAAGGAATCCTTCTACTGTATACAGGCCTAGAATATCTGACAAACTCTTCTGTGAAGCAGGAACCCTGAAGGACTGTCTTGACTTGTTTTATCAAAGTTCAACAGTCTCTTTCCTGTGTGTCCTGTATGATATCTGGCAGTTTCTTATGTGAAGCAGGAACCCTGAAGGACCATCCTGCCTTGTGTTTGCAAAGTTCAATGGTCACTTTCCTGTGGGGGTCATGCATATCCAGTCTGCACAGCACACTGTCAGCAGTCAAAGGCAAGAACAGTTTCTTTGCCCAGTGGCTAACCTTACCACAGTGAAAGCAAACTCCATAAGGAGTTTCTTCAATGCCCATCATCTCTGAAGTAAATTGGTTCTGACAGGAGCAGATGTGTCTCATTGTCATGAAAACCCATAAGTTAACAAAACATTTTAAATGCCATATTTGTTAGGCCTAAAAGTTTGAAGGTCATCTATCTATCTAAAATATACCTATTTAACCTGGAAAACATATCTAATGTGACTACAAGTTTAATTATTATGCATTGACTACTAACCTTGCTTCTTATTTATACCTTGCATTTTTAAATGAACTGCACAAACACAATACCCCAAACAACAGTAGAAATATACATACAATATGTTGTAACAAAAATAACCTTAAAATTTTATCAAAATACAAAAAATCCCCAAACAAGAACAAAAACATATATAAGTATAACAAAATTAACTTTATATTTATAACAATATATCAAAGTCCATGCCTTTGTAAAATATCTGTGTTTAATAGTTGTCTTTTCATCCTAATTCCTATATCCTTCTAAATTATAACAAATATCCATAACCCACCAAATAACCAAAATCAACAACACCCCCTAACACTTGGGAATGTGGGTGTAGTTTTCTCCATACTTCTTCCTGCTGTCTGTGGACAAAATAACTTTAGGGTCCCAGAGAGAAAATTTGAGATAATTGCCACATTCTGTGAAGATCAGCAGTAATCGTTCCTGATATGTATCATCTGTCAAGTTTCAGGAGTTCTCTTCTGATCAAACCTGATCCATGTTAACACTGAAGGAATTTATAGTCTCTCATCTCCTGTGGGAACAAAACGTCAAGACATTTTTGATTTCCGTTTGACAAATACATTTTCTTACTTCTTTTTTAAAAGTTAAGGCATTCCTAAAGTATCCTGATTGGTTCAATTTTACACTCCAGTTTACAATCCCATGTTTTTTAGCAGCTATTATTTGCTTATCAGTATTCAAACAATTCAAAATCAACAATAGGATCCAGACTCCTTATATATTTCCCATCTCTATGTGGCTTATTCTTTTTTACTTTACTTTAGTTCTCTCTCCAGGTCCCCAATTGTTTGAGTTCTTGCTCTGATTTTCTCAGCAGTAAACTCTTAGAGGAAAATTAAAGAAACTTGTTCTTCTCCAAGTAGATTTTGGTCATGGTGTTTTTATCACAGCCATATAGTACCTAACTGAAACAGAGCCACCATGATCAGATTATAAGGAAACATCAAGTTAGACATGGTGCACAAATCTGTTCTGAGTCTTGATGTCAAGATAACATTTTATAAAGTTAATACACATATTAAAATAAAATAAATGTAGTTCCAGTTTTTGTCTGCTCTCTCCCTGTATATATCTTGGGTATTACTTTTATTTTTAGACTGACCAGATATTATTGCATGCAGAGATCTTATGGTATGAAGCAACCCACAGCCAGACAGAGAATAAGTGTTTGCAGGGTCTACAACTCCAATTGGTACGTCTACAATGCAATTTCTATATCTAAAGTTAGGTACCTTCCTGAGAGAGTAGGAAGAAAACTTGTAAGAGCCAGAAAACCAGGACCTTTTCTAGGAGGTCCTGTCTTCAGTATATGAGAGGAAGGCTGCACCTGAAATTTCAACAATATAATTGCCCCAATGAGACTTAAAAATGACAGCACCAATTGAACTGCCACTATGGATGGGTAAATCTCACAAAATTCCACACTTAGATGAAGAGCTAAAGACAATCAATGGCTACTCAGAGGGAGAATCAGTCTCCTCCAGGGATAAGATAATTAATGATTTATTTTATCCTGTCCCAATTGTTCATCTCTAAACACAAACTTATATGAGCAACATTAAATGTACTCTTTCTCCCTGTCCTTCAAACACACATACACACACACACACACACACACACACACACACAATCAACCAAACACAAAAACAAGATTTAGTTTAAGAGGTCATGAAATTGAAGAGGGGTGAGGAGGATGTAGGAAGAGATGAAGAGACCAGATGGAGGGATGGACATTATGTAAATACAATGTTCATGCATGAAATTCTCAAATGGATGTAAATTCAAAAAGATTTTATCATATACTTGGATGAGGGTCAAGATTCACTAAGTAGTGTATGTATTGTTAAAATGTATGAAAGAACATTTCATATGATGTTTACTATTAAGGGTATTTAAGCTTAAGAAAAACAATGAAAATTTTAACAATTCTGGGTTACAGTTGTTTGTTGTTTTTTTTTTTTTTTTTTTAATCTCAATCAATGCCTCCTTAGGTTTCTCAGATGCTTACCCAGGAGTGGGAATCACACTTTTTTCTGGCTAGAAGAGAACCACAGTTGATAATCTTCCTCAGCATTCTGGTAAGCAGAAGAACCAAAAGTCATTCTGTACCTTTCCTAGTACACACAATATTTTCTTTCCTCTTCTGCATCTCTAAAACTGGAAAGTATTGAGGAAGGCAAGAATTCTGTTCTATGTAAGAGGAGGCTGACATTGAAAATTAACAGTGATGAATTCAGTGGTCCCCACTTCCCCAAGAATCTGCAGAAATCAGGTTCCTGCCTTTTCATTTCTGATAGAACAGATTTGTCAATGCAGAATCTTTTCTTTCTGCTACATTTTTTGTGACACTGGGAATAAGAAACCACTCCATGTCCTGTCTCCAACAAGAAGCTGTCCTTGTCACCCACATCCCTACAGGCTTTGGAGTATATTAAGGTTTGCTATAATATGTTCCTGTCCAGACAACTTATTACCCTGGTGCCACATGTCCACCATGTCTATGATTGAGCAAACCTAAATTTAGAAGCCTGGGAACCTCATCAACCTGAATATAGGAGACAAAAAGCTAGAAAGACCTGGAGGAGACTAGAATATAAAATCAGCATTTGACCATCATTCTAAGAATCTCCATCCTACAGAGAGAAAAGACAAGTATCTAACCTTCATAATAACCCATAAGACAAAAACAAGAATAAAAACACATTTATAGCCTACAATCCTGGGATCTGTTTAAAACAACCAAATGTAAATTATGTATCATCCATTGAGTTATGTTAGAGCCCCACATGAGATACCAAAATATGCATTAAGTAGAGTTATGGCTTAGTAATAACTTGTTCATTTTTGATTCCTGATAGAAAATAATTACCTTTCCTTGCAGAGTGAGGTTCCATTTATGATATTGTGATAAGTGAGTGTGCTCTTACACATATATGTATACACACTCTAAAATTAAAATGAGTTAATGAATGGTCCATACTCAAGGTCATTTTCCAAACATGTTTCCCTCTTTACCAGTTATTTCAGGCATCATCTATTAGCTTCTTGGGACAAGTATTCAGAGGATACAGCTCAAGTGATATATTTTAGTTAAATTTGTATATCAAACCTGTTATTCTGTAATTATTAATTTGAAACCTTGTACTTAAGAAATAAATCAGTATCAAAAATGTCTACATGACAAAGAAGATATAGAAAAGGCAGCATTGGAGATATCTAATGATTTGTATTGACAACGTTACATCATGTTAATTGGGTATATACATATATTTACAAACAATTCATACAATTTGTGTATCCATGCATTTTCATGTCACATACACAGAGCTTATTGTGCTCTAGTGGTACAAATGCACTTCACATGTGCTCACTTACATGGAATTTCATTGGAAAATATAAGAGCAGTGGCCATATATAGAAAATTTTATCTGTCAGATGACTTCTGAAAGTGGAATGAGATAGAAATTTTTCATACATAGGGTAATGAGGTATTTCTCTATGATGTTTATTCATTTATTTAAATATTAATGGCTCACAAAAAAGACATTGAATAAATAAAAAGAGTTTTCATGTCTCTTGCAGGTATTTCAGCAATGGTCCTAACTTCTTGATGATGTCATTCACTGTGTCCAATTGTGCTGCTGTTACAGTGAGCAACTATAGAAAACACAGAGAAAAATGTTACTAATTAATAATGTTCATGAAATACCTGATTTGATAGCTATTTATCCCCCAACATATTACACATCACATAACCAAAGATCTAATCAAGTACTGGCAAAGAAAAACACATATAAGGCTGAAATCGTGAGTATGATTTTCCTTTCCTTTGCATAACCTGAGGGAAATAATATGGATTTTAGTCTAATATGTATCTCTTTAAGGATTTGGATCAGTCAAAATATAATAGGATGAGCACAGATGAACTGGATTATAGGGGATGATAAAACAAAAGTGCTTTTCCCCCAAGCCATATGACACTAAATAGAACCCCAGAATATTCATGGTAGAATGAGAGAAGCAATTATGGCTATATTCTGAATTATACATGACACCACACACACACACACACACACACACACACACACACACACACACACACACTGACATGCATAGACATAAAAATTGAAAAATGAGATTATATTTTCAAAAGAGACACAGGCTCTGATTCTCAGTTATGTGTATGCTTTCACAATGGGAGGGGGTAATCTCAAGAGATGGGGAAACATTTTCTTGTTTTAACACAATGTGTTTATAAATTGGTTTATTTCACTACACACCATGTATTCAATTCTCACAAACTCATATGAACTGCTACAGAATTTAAAACAACACTATGCAGTGAGGATTTCTCTGTACTTGACTTCATGGTTAATTTGGTTGCTACTGGAATCGATTGATGAATGAAGATTTAGGTCATTAAAATTCCATCCCTTAAACATGACAATGACTAAGGTCTCTATAGTAGGAGATATCTACTGCACGTTACATTTAGAAACTGTCCACAGAAAAAGGAAGATATTTCCAGAACATTACTATTGTACACAGCAGTCAGTCAACAAGAAAGTTAACTATGTTTACAGATTTTTTATAGCCGATGCATCTGCGTTTGCACATGTGTCCTCTGGAAAATAGCACTTAGAGAAGAAAAACAGCAGAAATGACCCTTTCTAAAAACAGTAAACAGTACTTAAGGGAAATCCTTTCAGAATCAAGTAATCTTACATTAATTTTGTGACATTGAACATGCTGCACACCACAGGCTAAAAGATAAAACTACTAGGCCAAAGAATGGATGACTTCTATTGGAGTTGTTGGACAGTGGGATCCCATAGTCCCCCAGAACACTTGGCTATTGTCATTGCTCTTGATTATAGAGTTTGCTCTCATTGTGGCAAGTTTAGCCACTGGGCAAAGAAACTATTCTTGCCTTTGACTGCTGACAAGATGCTGTGCAGACTGGACATGCAGGACACATAGGAAAAAAGAGTGTTGAACTTTGCCAAGACAAGGCAGGACAGTCCTTCAAAATTTCTTCTTCACAGAAGAGTCTGTCAGCTATTCTGCAGGACACAAAAGAAAGTGACAGACAACCTTTGCCAACATAGGTGACACAGTTCTTCAAATTTCCTGCTTCACCAAAAAGTCTGCCTGATATCCTAGGCCTATAGGCTGAAAATGGATGCCCCAAAATTACAAAAGAACTTTCTGTGACTGACCAGGCAGCCAGATGTCTCTGTAATTTCTAGAGTTTTGGAAGTTGCTTGCAATGTACTTCCTGTTTACTCAGGTAATATTATATCCTTCTGAGGTCTGATGGAGTTGAAGACTAGATAGTTATAATTATAGTTTTCTTTAGCTATAATACAAAACTTTAGACTCACCAAGATAAGATAGATAATTAAGTATTTTCTCTAATTTTGTCAAATGAAATGGATTGGATATTGTTATGGTAATTCTTGTTTGATAACTGTCTTGTTATTGTAATTTTACTATGTTAAATTTAATATCTTATTTTTTGATTAGATAAAAAGGGGAAATGCTGTGGAATAATGCTCTTGTACACTGTAAAGATTTGTCACTTGAATTGGTTTAATAAAACACTGATTGGCCAGTAGCCAGGCAGGAAGTATAGGCAGGGCAACCAGACTAGGATAATTCTGGGAAGAGACACAGTTGCCAGCCAGATGCAGAGAAAGCAAGATAAGAATGTTGTACTGAGAAAAGGTGGCTAAAAATAGACAAGAATTATGGCTTAATTTAAATGGAATAGCTAGTTAGTGATAAGTCCCAGCTATTGGCTGAGCATTAATAAATAATATTAAGCCTCTGAGTCAATTTTTTTGGAAAGTGGCTGCTGGGTATTTTTGGGGTTGTGGTGGGACAGAAACTTCTGCCTACAGAGATGGTAATATGTTTCTGTGGTATTGAATCTCTGTGAGACACTGTTTGAATTTTTAAAAGTATTACTAATTGAAAGTCCTGAGCCAGATATCAGGGTGAAAGCTGAAAGACCAGAGAAATAGAATAACCAGACACTAGTTCTTACTTCTATGAAATCTTCAGCCTAAAGAGTGTGAGTTCCTGTTTCCTCACACCTTATATACCTTCCTCTGCCCTTCTGTATTACTTCCTGGGATTAAAGTCAGGTGTACTTCCCAAGCAAAGGCATGAGATCTCAAGTACTGTGATTAAAGATGTATGCCACCACTGCCTAACCTCTATGTCTAATCTAGTGGCTGGTTCTTTCCTCTGATCCTCAGGAAAATTTATTAGGATATACAATATATCACCATAAGGCACACCTGTGAAGGCATTTAATCCCTGAGCTATATCTCAAGCACTTTTTGAGATAGGGTTTTAAGTAACTCAGGCTAGACTTGAATTTCGATTTAGCTAAGAATGAGCTTGAATGGTTGCTCCCTCCCCCCCATCAAAAATGCTGAAATTGCAGGTGAGCACCATCAAACTTAGTTTATGTGGTGCTAGTGATTGAACGCAGGGCTTCAGTCATCCTTGGTAAGCAGTTACCAGTGGAGCGACAGACCCAGCTCCAACTCCTGTGGTGACTTTCATAAGAAGTTTTTACTTTGAGACAGGGCCTCCCTTTGTAGCTCAGGTAGGCTTTGGGTTTAAAAAAAATCATTATTTTATTATTTAAGTGTGTGTGTGTGTGTGTGTGTGTGTGTGTGTGTGTGTGTGTGTGTGCATTGTACCTGCATAGTTACCTGAGGAGGTCAGAAGAGGGTATTAGATTCCCTGCAGCTGGAGTTACAGGCAATTGTGAGCTGCCCAACATGGGTGCTCATAACCAAACTCCAGTCTTTTAGAAGAGTAACAAATATTCTTAACTACTGAGCCATCTTTCCAGCCCCCAAAGCCTTGAACCTTTGATTCTTCACCTCAGTGTCCCAAGTAGTTTGGATTACAGGCCTGCACAGTAAGAACACCTTTGAAATATATTGAACACATGTGCCCATATATCACATAGAGACTGCTCAATAGCTCTCAGCTAGTGTTTCCACAGGCTGGGGTACTGTGGCTTCTTACTTCTTGCCCTGACACACCTTTTGTCTGACAAAGTACTATCCACTTTTTCCTAATGCTTCAGATCCACTTGGCTTACAACTTACACTTTATTAAACTGAAATCTTTGTTATCTTCCAAAACTTCTTGGTCTGTTCCTATACCATTGTTCTGCTGATGTGATTCCCCATTGTACTGGCTACATTCCTGTTGCTGTGATGAAACATCCCAACCAAATCAATTGAGGAGAGAAAAGGGTTTATTTGACTTTGAATTCCAGGTCACAGTCCATAATTTTGAGAAAGCAAAAGCAAGAACTTAAGCAGCTAGTTATCTCACATCCAAATGTACACTGTGGAAATACACATACAACCCTCTCCTCATACACATAATAAATATGTCCTAATGGAAGGAAGTTTTGTCTAGGGGAGATAGTTCAGAAGGTGCCAGATGCACAAGTCTGTCAACTTGAGGTCAGATTTCCAAGAACCCATGTAAATGCCAGACCCAATAGCACATCTATAATCTCAGCACTATTCCTATGGCTAGACTAGAGGTAGGACAAGAGACTCTCCAGAAGGTGGAGGGCCAGCTAACCCGGGGTACAAAGTACATAAACCAACAATGTGGAAAATCCTGCCTCAAATATGATGGAAGGTGGATGTTGCCCTCTGATCACCACACGCACATACTCCATAGTACACCTACAAACTCATACATGAATGTGTGAACATATACACAAAGTAAATGGATATTTGGATTCAATCCCCATGGAGCAGACAGCATATGAGGAGTAAGCAGAGGTTGGAGTAATGCATGTACAAAACGGAAGATTTTCCCTCTGGGGCTCCAAAAGGAACCCACTTTACAAGCCCTTTGTTTGGGACTTCTGTTCTTAAGAACTGTGACCCAGGAAGCCTTCATTGTTGTAAATCCCCAGCTTGTCTTCAGGTGTTATGAAAGCTCTAGGAAAAGCACACCTGCCAATCACAGTGAGAAGTATGAAGGGGAAGATGTTATCTCCTCTGCTAAACCACTCCACCCCTCACTTTTCAACTGCCTAGGAATCTCTCTCTCTCTCAGTTTACCCACTGTTCTTCCCTTCTATTCTTAAAGGATAGATGAGGGTCTCTCTTCCATGAGAGAAGCCACTCCAGGTTAGAATCCTCCATCCACACACACAGGGGCACACACATTCTGTCCACATATGCTCTGCCAGCCTTCCCTCCTTACATCCACTCAGGATTGGGGTTCACATTTGCAGAGGTCCTCCTTTGTCCTTTCTTGTCTTCTCATGGGAACAAATCATTGATTCATCTTGGGACCTGTCAACAGCACTCCATGGCTGGCATTTTACAACCTAGCTTCTGACAATGGCCACCATAGAAAATGATTCTCTGTGCTGGCAAAATGACTCAGCCATGAAGTGTGGAAGCTGCTCTTGCAGAGGAACTAAGTTTGGTTCCCAGTGCCTGCATCAGACTGCCCATGGCTGCCTGTAAGTCAGCATCAGGATATCTGACACCCTTCCTTGCTTTCCACAGGCAATGTCATAAGAATGAAAAACACTGCTCTTTCACATTAACCTGAAACCACCTCAGAGGTCCTTCCATGGTCCCTCTTCCAGCATCCCCTTGTTCTGCCTCACACCATCTTCCTGTCTTTCCTCTTAACACACCACACTCCAGAGCTGGCTCCAGTCCTATGCCTAGCTCTCCATGCAGTTTCTCTCCTTCAGAGAAAGTGTTTGGGACCAGACTAGACATGCCTGCCTCTGTCCCTCAGCTGCTTACTCACCTTTCCTGAGCATCCACTTGTACCACCATGTACCACCCACCATGGGGGCACACATCACTCATCAGTAGAGTCCTTAGAAAAATTAAGTAATAGGACTTCTCCAAAGCCCTTGACCATACCCAGCATCTTGCAGGCACAGAAACTCACTAACACAGCACTGTACAGGCAACTTCTGATGCTTCGAGTGCTTGACTGAAATGCTGGCTTTGCAATAGACCAACTGGGCTGCCAGGGGCCAGTTTCAGCAGGTGACAAGTTCAGACAGGGTGCAAGGTGTCAGCAAGGGAAGAAGTGAGTTAGGCACTGTGGCCCAGAGAATCTTGTAGCATGACTGACTAACGGCCAGAGTGTTTCTTTATTTATACAGAATTCAGTAAGCAGGGATAGATTCACGTTGTTCCAAAACATAGATCATATCAACTTTGTTTGTACGTGTTTCACTTCCTCTTGCAAATCTTTTAATCATCATTGATAAACCATGACAGAACAGTCATTTTTTACAATTATTTCCCCCAAGTCTAATTGTCATTAATAAACAGTTATCTTTTATAACCGTTTTTACTCAGCTCCATAACCCATTTTTTTTTTTTTTTTTTTTTTTTTTTTTTTCGAGACAGGTTTCTCTGTGTAGCTTTGCGCTTTCCTGGAGCTCACTTGTAGCCAGGCTGGCTCGAACTCACAGAGATCCGCCTGGCTCCTGCCTCCCGAGTGCTGGGATTAAAGGCGTGCGCCACCAACGCCCGGCCCATAACCCATTTTTTAAGAATCTAGAGGCATATGACAGCCTGTTGTCAGGCTAGTAGCTTTTGTGTCTTCAAGGATGCTAGACCAATACAAAATCTCCAAACCATCCCAGGCAGATTGCCACGTGCTATTATTAACTCTTAGTGGCCTGAGTGCCCGAGAAAAATCCTCAGACCAAAGCTGCTGCAGTTATTATTCAAATTTTTGCATAATAAAATGCTTACATTTTATGTCTTTATAAATTTTGTTTATATATCTAATCCTGCAATTCTTTTATTCTTTGGTCATATGATAGAACAGAGGCTCTGCATGAGCTAACTTTTCTAAGAAAGGGAGGTCCTGATATCTCATTCTTTTATCATCTTTCTATATCATTATTTGCCCATCAATATAAGTCTCTGTGTCAGGCAGAGATAACTTCAGCTAATCTAACTTTGTTGCTGTATATGCCACATAATTGCCTGAATGTATAGTAGGAAGAGGCTTGTAATCTGATCTATGGCCAACTCCTCTGGCCCACTGACTCTTGTTGACCTTTTAAAGTTTACTTTGTTTTGATTATCTTGTTCCTGATTAAGTACAGGGACAGATATTTCAAAAATATCTCATAGCCTCATAAAGAGACTTCTGGCGTCTTTATGTGTCACAGCCTCCAAGGTATAAGAAAGACCTTCAAGTAGATAAGGATATCTCCCTAAAAGTAGGAGGGATAATATGTTCAAGACTTTCCTGGGAAGCTTAGAAGCAGTAATCATGGGAGAAGGCTTAAATGATTGTGGTTGATATATTGTGCACCCCAATGAACTCATCTGGGGGTCAGAGAACAGAGCAGCCATTACATTAAACATAGGTTTAGGCAGTGGTAGCACATGCTTTTAATCCTAGCATTCCAGAGGCAGAGATCTGTCTGGATCTCTGTGAGTTCAAAGCCACACTGGAAATAGCCAAGCATGGTGACATATGCCTTTAATTCCAGGAAGTGATGGCAGGAAGCAGAAAGGTATATAAGGCGTGAGGACCAGGAACTAGAGCCTTGTTAATCTTTTAGGCTTTTAGCAACAGTTCAGCTGAGATCCATTTAGATGAGGACAAAGAGGCGTCCAGTTTGAGGAGACAAGTTTAGATGAGGAATTGGCGAGGTGAGGTTAGCTGTGGCTTGTTCTGTTTCTCTGATCTTTCAGCGTTCACCTCTATACCTGGTTCCAGGTTTGTTTTTATAATAAGACCTTTTAAGATTCGGCTACAAATGATTCAAAAGAAAATTTTCTTCAATCCAATATCCCAAATTGTACAAATATTAAAAGTCCCCAAGTAGGCAACAGGTGGAGATCACAAGCAGAACTGGCATGGCAGCCATCGTGCAGCTCAGTTTGCTGGGTCTTTGACAAGCAGCTGTGCTGGCTTTCTGACCTTTGCCATTCCCATCAGATGTGGCTGTGCCACTGGGTAATGTTGTCTAATCTAGATTCCATGACTCAGATTTCTTGTGTGTGAAACAGAGGCGATGATGACAGTGGTATCAGACTGGTGGTCAGTCTGAGACAGGTTCTCTGCTGGTCTCCCTGAGCGAAACACGGCCTAGAGTCAGGCGGCATGTAGGAAGGTTTGCACAGATGATTTCAGTTTCTTGTGGGAATAGTTACAGCCTCAGAACTGAAATCTTTCCATTTAGCTTGTGTTCAGGTAGTAAGTGTTGGGGTGGGACTGTCTATCTTATTCTCTGCTCTATCCTCCTCCCACTCTACTACCCTAGTAAAGTTCGCAAACATTCTCTGATGACCCAGAGTGTGGTGGCAGGTTGGGGGTTTGGGACAGCACCGATAATTATCAGAGCAGCCACCACTGGGGTGCAAGGCAGCAGCTGCATTCCTCTTCCCTCCCTAGCCATAAAGTGGGTTGGGGACAAGACTCTGTCCTCCCATGTCATTATTTCTGGGTTCAGGGGTTGAGATCTGTACCCTGCCTCTCTGAGCCTCCTTTATTCTTGAAGGAAGCTTCTCCCTCCAGGAAGAATTTCACTCAGACTGTCATCCAGAAGAGGGAGCACAGGGGACCTCAAATCTCAGTGCTAGTCCAGTCTCAACAGCTTTCCTGCAATGACTCTCAGTTCTCTGACATATGTGTTTTTATCAGCTTGTCTGCTGAACCATGGGGAAACTGAATCATGCCA
>NW_023504590.1:0-125325 GCF_004664715.2 Peromyscus leucopus | reverse complement strand
TGATGGGTGGAGACTGACTGTTCCTCTGGAATACGATATACAAAATAAGTTGTGGACTGAACTAAAAGCTTTCAAAGGCATGCTTCAAAGACTCGAGTTTTAAAAGAATCTGTTGGGCAAAGGTGTAACTGTGATGGTGTATTAACACATTTTAAGTGTGGCTGAAGAAGCTTGATGATGCCTCAATTATATCTCCAGTTTCTGCTTCATCATTAAAATAGTTAAGATAAAGAAAATTATGGATAAATTAAATGCTTCTGTACATGGGGATTTTCCCCATGTATATGTGTAAATTGAGTTCTCTATATATTTTGAAAATCATTCCTCTGTGAGATGTGGTGTTGGAGAAGATCTTTCCCATTCTGTAGGATGCTGTTTTGTCCTATTGACAGTGGCCCTTACCTTACAGAGCTTTTCAGTTTCATGATGTTCCATTTATTAATTGTTGACCTTAGAGCCTGCACTATTTGTGCTCTATTCAGGAAGTGGTCTCCTGGACCAATTCGTTCAAGGCTGTTCAGTTTCGCTATAGCTGGGTTTATATTAAAGTCCTTGATCTACTTGGACTTGAGTTTTGTACGTGGCTATAGATATGGATCTATTTGCAATCTTCTACATGCCAACATCCATTTATACCAGCACCATTTGTTGAAGACGCTTTCTATTTTTCATTGTATAATTTTGGCTTTGTGTCAAAATCAGGTGTCCATAGGTATATGGATTTATATATGGGTCCTCGATTCCATTGGTCAAACTTTCTGTTTTTCTACCAATACCATGTGTTTTTTTTATTACTATTGCTCAGTAATACAGCTTGAAATCTGTGATTGTGATACATCTGGACATTCTATTATTGTACATGATACTTTTAGCTATCCTGGATTTTTATGGTTTTCCGTATGTAGTTGAGTATTGTTCTTTCAAGATATGTGATGGAATGTGTTGGGATTTTAATGGCGATTGCATTGAATTTGTATATTGCTTTTGGTTGGAGGGTCATTTTTACTATGTTAATCCTACCAATCCATGAGCATGTGAGATCTTTCCATCTTCTGATATTTTCACCAATATCTTTCTTCAAACACTTGAAGTACTACTCATACAGGTCTTTCACTTGCTTGGTTAAAGTTACACAAAAAATATTTTATATATTGTGAAGGGTGTTGTTTCCTTGATTTCTTTCTTAACCCATTTATCATTTGTATATAGGTTGGCTACTGATTTTTTCAGTTAGTCTTGTATACAGTTACTTTTCAGAAGATATTTATCTGCTGAAGGAGTTCCATTGTGGAACCTTTGCGGTTGTTTATGTATATAAGGATATATATGTATAAATTGAGGTTCATATTTGTGATCAGAAACCTGGTTCCTTTTTAAGTTATTTTCTATTCTGTCACTTTGATGATCTGTATAAAATTTACTCAAAAGCTGATGGGTTTTTTTGCCACTTACTTTACTTACATGATTTTATGAATTACAAGTTTGTATTCTTATTATTTTCGAGATATAACAATCTTACTTTATGCTTATAGTGTTTTAACTGCCTGTATGTCTGGCACCACATTTGTGCAGTGCCACAAAAGCCATGAGAGGGCATTCAACTTGGGGAACTGATGTTACAGATGGATGTTAATGACCATGTGAGTGCTGGATTTGAACATGAGTCTTCTGAACAGCCATCTCTCCAACCTCCAATTTGTGTTTCTTAACACTTTTTATCATTGAGGGAAAATGTTGCATTTAAAAGATAAAAAAATGTGTTCCAATGTTCCGTGTTCATATGTGTTTATGCCATACTGTGTTACAATGTTCATCATGTTGACCAAGAAAGATACAGTTGTATCACTAATACACTTCCATCATGAGGTGAGGAAAAGTTTATGAAGAACAAAATAGTAGTCTGAGTTGTCTTTGCAGTGTTCTCCAGGCCAAGCTCCTATACTGTGATAAATCGTGTATCCCTTCATAGAAGAAGTAATGACTCAAACCATTCATTATGCTCAGATATTGAGAAGTGTTTTGAAGAGAGCAGTGTTCCTCCTGGTCATCACTCCAGTCTGCACAGAAGACCTCTCCATGACTTCTCAGAGTAAAGCTCCAAAAACCACTGAGGAATTGGCTCTCCAGATGTTCCTGCTTTCCCAGGTTGGAACTGGGACTCTGGCCAACATTCTTCTGTTTTTCCATAATATCTCTCCCATGTTTACTGGTTCTCGACTGAGGTCCACACAGGTTATTGTCACCAACTTGGCTATGAACAATGCCTTCCTTCTCCTAATTACTGCATTTCCAAGCAATGTGATGGTTTTTGCTCCTAGGAGTCCTCCAACTAACCTGCAATGTAAAATTGAGTTCTTCATTCGCCTGGTGGCTCGAAGCACAAACATGTGCTTCACCTGTGTCCTGAGCATCCATCAGTTTCTCACTCTTGCTCCTGGACATTGGGGTAGGCTGATGCTTCGAGGAAGAGCCCCTAATGTCCTGAGTTATTCTTGTTACAGTTGTTGGTTGTTCAGTGTCTTAAATAACATCTACATTCCAATGAAAGTCAGTGGTCCACAGAGCACAGGCAATGACACTAACAATATAAGAAAGTGGGTCTGCTCCATATCTGGATTCAGTGTAGGCATGGTCATCTTGCGTTTTTCCCATGATGCCACATTCATCATCATCATGGTCTGGTCCAGTATCTCCATGGTGCTTCTCCTCTATAGACATCACCAACGAACACAGCACATTCTTACTGCAAACAGGAACCACCGAGGCCATGCTGAGACCAGAGCAGCCCACACCATCCTGATGCTGGTGGTCACCTTTGTAAGCTTTTATGTTCTAGACTGTATTTGCAGTTTGTTTCAGGTTTCTTTCATGGACTCTCGTATCTGGTTGAGGCATGTAAATGAAGCTTTGACTGCAGGCTTCCCCACTATTTCTCCTTTCCTGTTGATCTTTAGGGATCCTAAGGATCCCTGTTCTGTGCTCTTCAACTGCTGAAAACCACAGTCAACATGACAAACGTAGAAGACAGCTTTACTAGCAGCAGTACACACTCTATTTAGTAAAAGTTGTTTGAAAATTCTTCCTCATAAAACAGACATGTTGACTCACTAAACTTATCCCAGCATTCTAGAGACTGTGCCAGGAGGATTGCAATGTAATCAATGGCATGTCAGGCTGTAGAGTGAGATCCAGTCCAACTTGTGATAATGAGACCCAGTCTCACAACTCCTTATATGTACCCTAAAGGAGAAGATAATATATAAGTGAGAGAAAAAGAAAGAAAAAGAATGACAGTCATCTCATAAATATTCACAATTGCCTTAGGAGATCAATGTGTTCCTGTTGGTTTATTGTTTTAGGTCACATGCAACCCATATTGCAGTATATATATATATATATATATATATATTATATATATATATATATATATATATATTCTTTTCATTCTTTTTCAAAATTTATTTATTATGTACACAGTGTTACACCTGCATGTATGCCTGCACACCAGCAGAGGGCACCAGATCTCATTATAGATGGTTGTGAGCCATCATGTGGACACTGGGAATTGAACCCATGACCTCTGAAATGACAGCAAGAACACCTAATCTCTGAGCCATCTCTCCAGCCTCTATATCAATATTCTTGATCATTTTTCCTTTCCTTTCAGATGTCTATACATATTCATGTTTATTGTTTGAACAGTTCATAGAAATGTTATCTCATATACATGATTATAACAACTCATATATTAGTGTATAATTTTATAGTGTATAATCATAAATGCATGTTAATTGGCAGACATGAATTTTTACTGTTGAAATGAAGATGTGTGCTTGTCCTAGAGTCTATACCCATATAAGGCACCTGAACACTATTAATATGCCATACTTCTCTTGTGTCTTTATTGCTCATATGTTTGTCTTTAGTACTGGCATGTTGGGTAAGGAAAATGTTGTGCAATGGTAGATTGCTACTCACATATTTAGGTCAACATTCTTTGTCTCTCCCTATAGAAATTTTGCTGGATGGACAAATATCCATAAAGCTGTAGAAACTGCATTTCTGGGATTCACTGCATGAGATTTTCCTTACCATCATTGAAATCAAAAGAAAGCTCCTATTTCCTAATAGACTCATTTATTTTTTCCTGTTTATTTTTCCTTCCTCCTGATGGTATACTCTATTGACTGATTTGAGCACAGTTTATCATCTTTCAAATTACAGTTTAATTATTGTTGATTATTTATTTAGAAATGGAGGTGAGACACAAACTACTCACATTCTGGTTAGAACAACTGTGGAGCACCTCACTGGATATATAAGAATGATATGATGAATCTATCTCACCTCCAATATGCTATATACTGCTGTAGGATTCTCTCAGCATCAACAACCATGACCACACAGGGAAGAGTACATCTCCATACCAAAGTACAAATTTGAAGGTAATATATACACTGTATGGTATTGACTCATCTGTTGACTACATAGTGATTACATATAGGTGTGTGTGTGTGTGTGTGTGTGTGTGTGTGTGTGTGTGTGTGTGTGTGTAGCTGAAGTTTTCCTGGTCCCACCTGGCTCACTGCTGTCCTGCAATCCCACAGCCGCTGAGACCCAAATGAACACACAGAAGCTTAAAACTGCTTGGCCATTAGCTCAGACCTACCACTGACTAGCTCGTACACTCAAACTCATCCCATTTCTGTTAATCTATATGTTGCCACATGTTCCTTGGCTTTACCTGTGTGCCCTTACATGCTGCTCCTTGAAAGGCACACTGGCATCTCCTGACTCAGCCTTGCTCTCCCAGAATTCTCCTTCCTATCCTTCCTGCCTGGCTACTGGCCAATCAGTATTTTATTTATCAACAAATCAGAGCTACACATTCACATCATAGAGAAAGACATTCAATCATCACCCTTGTGTGTGTGTGTGTGTGTGTGTGTGTGTGTGTGTGTGTGTGTGTGTAAATCTCCTTTTGATGAAGCATATAGAAATTAGGAGATTCTCAGTGCATAGGGTCTAGACTGTCTTTAGCAAAAATGTGAATCTTCTGTCCAAAATACACATGTGCAAAACACATTACTCGTTCCTTCTATAATCACTTGTCATCAAGTAAGAGTCATCATTTGCAGCCTTCCACTATACTGCGGATCTAAAGACTTTTGTGTGTGCCCTGCCAGGTGCTCTGTGAGCACACTGAGAAGCAGGCTCAGGAGATGTGGTTAGGTCTACTCAGTTGAGGCACAGACACTTGGTTTCAACACACCTCTAACATCCCTTCCATGAGTAAGGATGAGCTCTGACTCTGTGACAAGCACCAATGTGAACAGTAAAACAGGCCAAGAGAAAAGACTTTATGTCCTTCATAAAAACTGAGGGGAAAACTGTTTCAAGGAGAGGGGTCTATTGTCTATCTCTAGATATAATGATGTCTACAATAGAAACAGTTAATGGGCTGCCCATCCACCTAGAGGATAGAGGGGACATATATCTAAAACTCCTCAGCCATTGCCTCAAGATGACATTATATGAGGGCTTTTTCTGGTTTTTCTGTTGGATGTTGTCAGCTTCAATTGGTTGATATTTTGCTATGATCATTTGCTATTTATTCTCAATGGAGATCACAAACATGTGTATATGAGAACATTTCCTGGACTGTACAATGTAGAAAATATTATTGATTGACCTGTTTTATGTGGCATTTTCAGGGGAATAACAACGCTTCAAAATTGAACACTTTGTATAATGGAGATATAAATTTATTGCTATGATGTTACATATGAAGTTTGGAGCCAACTTTCTTTTTAACTTAAATCACTATTTTGCTCTGTTTCATCATATGATGAAAGGAAAAATAAAAAGGAAAGAGGACACAGGAAAAGATATTGTAGAAAGGGTGGGAGAATGAAAATATCTTTAGAAAAAAAGTATATAAAGGTTAATATGGCTGAATGATTTCCCAGCATCAGGAAGAAATTATGCAGGCCTGACCAAGTTATGATGGTCTGAGTAATTCTGAATGGAAGTGAAAGGTGAGATATGCCATCTGGGATCTTATCTTCGTAAGGTCAAAGTTCAATACTTTGAGTAAAAATGGGATTATCTCCAAGTATTGGTCTTTCCTTGGTAAGTTTTACAAGTACTGCCTTAAAAGAACAAAATATTTGATCCAGTTGGTATGTATTTGAATGGATTAGGCTCTATGGGCTTTATTTTCAAGCTCTGTCTAAATATTACACAGTGGTTATTAATACCAGCCTTGGAGAGATGACTGAGCAGTTAAGAGTTCTTGTTACTCTCACAAAAGACCTGGGTTTGGTTCACAGTACCTACATGTGGCTCACAGACATCTATGGTTCAGGTTCCTGGAGATTCAGTGTGCTCTTCTGACCACTCACGGTAACAGGCATGTGTGCAGTGCACATACACCTATTCAAGCAAACATTCATACATTAAAAATAAAAAAAATAATTTTTCATTTGTTTCCTTTTATTGAAAGTAGACTCTGTTCTCATACAATTTATTCTGATGACAGTTTCCTCTCCTTCTATTTAACCTTCCCTCCCTCACTCCTTCCCTTCTTTCTTTAATTCTTATCTTAAGGCCTGGGGAGGCATTTCAGCAGGTTGAGCATCCACTGTGCAAAACTCACAGCTTGAGATGAATCCCAGAGCTGTCGTAAAGGTGGACAGAGAGAACCAAGTCCCATGCTGTCCTCTGACCTCCACGTATGTGACACGGCATAAGCACCCACACCCACACAATTGTAGATAAATACATAGTAATAGTTAGTAATGAACTAAAGTGTCTGATGGGTGCTGGGGGATTCCGAAGAGATGAAGGGTGGTTCACTTCTTGGGTCCTAACTCGAGGTGATCTCTGTGGCTACATGCACTAGCTGAACTTCCTCCTGTGGGAAATGGATATTTTAATGAATATGATGGTGTTGATGAGGAGGATGGAGATGGAGAAGATGATGATGAAGATGACAGGAATGGAAAGGATGATGGTGGTTATAATAATGGGGGACTTAGCATGTGTTTCTTTCTCCTCAATATGAAGATTTAACCTGACTGTACATCAGTATATACATAAATATATAAAAAATGCACATAAAGTATACACATAATATATGAATAAACATACATATTATTTGATTCAGTAAAACACAAAATAAATTAAGGTCTACATTTGTAGAAATGGGTTAATTTAAGATAGAAGAACTAGATAACAAAAAGCCTGCCACGGCCATTTACTGGGTTGGGTCTGAGCGACTGAGGTCTGGGACTGGCGGGTGAGAGAAATTTGTCCTGACAGTGGGCCAGGCAGGACTGGAGAAAACTCTAGCTACACTAGAACTGCAGACACACACTCATACTTGGTTCTCTATAGTTGTTGATTGCCTAATCCATATCCTTGCCAGTTTACCCAGGATTATTTATACAGCAGATTCTCTGCACAGTGGCAATACATTAGACCTCTGTAGTGTCAGAGGATACACGGGTATCTCAGAAAACAAGCCTAAGACCAATGTACAGACAAGTGAACACTGAAATCACTCACAGAATCTGCTGGAGGAAACACGTGCTCTTGTGGGTCTACACTGACAGAGTAAACAGTCCAGGCCACATGTAGAAGAATGTAGGACCTGCATAGGATATACTAGACTCAAGCTCACACAATGATGGTCCTTATGAAAGGACTTGTCTTCAGCATGGTTTTGGCAGATTGAAACAGTACTGTGTGTAGAGAAAAGGGGCTGGCTAAAGAACCCCACCCTGACTCTGGAGCCCAGAACTAGGGAAAGATAGATCAGAACAGAAAGAAACACAGTTTGGCTCATTCAGATCAGAGCCATCTCTGCCCTTGGCCAACTGGCTTGTGAAACCAACCAATCACAGAGCAGGACAGCAGAATCCTGGACCCCAAGTCAACCCCTGGTTGACTCCATGCCCAGGCCTTCCTGTGTAAACTGCCCTGCCTGGTCAGTTAGAAAAAAGGCTGTTCTCTCCACCCTGGTAGAGGCAGCTACTCTCTTGGACTCCTCTTTCTCAAATAAATTTCTTTCTCAAAAGAGATTTGGGTGTGAAGATCTTCATTCACTGGCATAGAGAAGATCCTTGCTGAGATGTCCCTAAGTGGTCAGAGCAAGAGAGAGCTGAAAAAGTAACACTTTTCTCTGGAGCTAGAGAAGATTACTACATTTCTGCAGGGGTTTCCCCTTTGCAGAGTGAAGCAAAAGAAGCAACATCTTAGGCAGGAGAAGCAGAGCTCTGCTAGGAAGACCCCTCAACTGGGGGCTGAGTGAAGCTCTGCTGTAGCTGCTCTCCAGGAGAGGAGCCGGAGTTCTTATCCTGCGGAAAGACCATCTGCCATCACACCAAGTATACCTTGGCTTTCCCAAATAGTCAGGATACCCTTCCCTGCTGAAACAGTTCCAGGCCTGACTTTCGTGAGAAGTCAGAAAAATTTCCCTTCCAGGGTTGGGCTGCTTCTTTGCACTTCCAAATGTCAGGGCTCTGCTAAACAACTCCAGGTGTCCAGAACACCTTCAGGGCAGAGCTGTTGTTCTGAGCAGCTCGAGGTGTCTGGGATCCTTCACCCTCCAGGGCTGAACTGTTTCTTTGCAGCTTCAGCCATCAAGAGCTCTCATTAGCAGCTCAAGGTGTTGCCTGACTCCCCAGATAGTCAGGACACGTTTCTCCAGAGTTGGAAAACTCATATTTTGGTGTCAAAATCTAGGACCAAACCCAGAGTTGTAGCAACCTATTTACTTACACTGTGCAATGTACACCACCCCACAGGTAATACCATAAATGCATCCCTTAATCCACCCCAAGTACACATTTTCATAACTAATATCAACATCAATTCCAAACATAGATTATCAAAAATGAAGCATGCAAACCTTTTCTAAATTCTGCCCAGCTGTTCCTTAGTAACCTCCAAAAGTTGTTTGTGGTGATTGCTATGGGGAGAAAACCTGTTCTTCCTTAGAGCCAACCCAAACTCTAACCATGCAGATGCTGCCACTAAAGGTGTTGTTTTAATGGTCTTTCTGAGGGATAATCAGGGCCAGACACCTGCCCTTTATGAACACTGGCATCCTGGACTCACCTGTATTGAAAACCTCCTGCACAAAGCTCTGTAGATACTATGTGAAACATGATTACTATGTTGAATTCTGTCTCAGGAAAATAGTTAGACACCGGGGTCTTCCTTGACAGGGTGGGTCAGAGCTGTGTTTCTGTAGTGATTGAATTCAGGGAAAAGCCTTCACCCCTCAGGAGACTCTCTATCTTGCTATGGCTGGCCTGTGGAATTCTTGTCACTGTGGGATTTTTTTAATAGAATTCACACATCCCTCTGCACTTGACCAAGACTTCTTGTTCCAACATCAAAAGTTAGGGTTTCTGCTTCTTAGAAGTGTTTAGAGTTTGACCAGAACATACTGATGCATTTTATCTCATAGAACGTTTTATTTCATTGGTTACTAGTAAGCTGAAAACTACATGTATGGGCTGGATGTGGTGGTCTCAACCCAAATCAGTTTCAGTACTCAAGAGGTAGAGGCAAGTGGATCTCCCTGACCTGCTCTCCATGAACTCTGCAGCTTGCTTTCTTTTAACACCCTTGATGCAAGGGGTGGTAACACACACTCAACTGGGCCCTCCCACATCACCAATTAACCAGAAAATGCAACTATGTGTTTTCCCACAAGGACCTAAAAAAATTAGGGGAGTTTAGCCAGGAAAACTGAAATATAATTAATGGTATATCCCAATGCTATAGAGTGAGATACTGGACCACTTCTGATACAGAGCCACAGTCTCAAAACTCTCTAACCATCTCCCCCATAAAGAAAATGGAACAAAGAAAGACAGAAAGAAGGAAAGGAAGAAGAAAGAAAGAAAGAAAGAAAGAAAGAAAGAAAGAAGAAAGAAAGAAAGAAAGAAAGAAGAAAGAAAGAAAGAAAGAATGAAAGGAATGAATTAAGGAAGGAAAGAAGAAAGAGCCAGTTATGACATAACTTTACACTTATCCTATGTAGTCAATGTGTTAGTCTTGATGGATTAGAGGATTCCATGACCTCAATTAATGCATATACTTGGTAATCTTTCCTTTACCAGTGGTACTGTGCAAACATATCTAGGTTTTCATGTGAAGAGTGTATACAAATGTTATCTCATGTAAACAATGCTAATAACTTTATATATTGGTGTATTGTTGTCAATGGACAGATGTAAACTTCAAAGTTGAAAACAGACATGTTTTTCTATCCTGGATAATAAGGTACCTGAACAATAAATATGTGTCTGCCTAGTCGTTTGTGTCTTTGTTTCCCATGTATTTTTTGGGAATGCTGCCATGTTGGATAGGGAGGGTATTGTGCATTGAAAGGTTGCTTCTCACACGTCCAGGTAAACCTTCTTTAATTTTCCCTAAGGAAATGTTCCTGTAGGGATAAATATCAATAAAGACGTGGAAACTTTGTTTCTGGGATTTACCACATGAATTTTTACACTTCATCACTGAAAGTCAAAATGAAGAGCCTAGTTTCCTATGAAGTCCTATAGGACTTCATCTTCCCCTGATTATTTTCTCATCCTCCTAATAGTGTATTCTATGGTCTGGTTTCAGCACACTTTATACTTCTTTATGCTACATTTTTAAATTCTTGGTGAGGCTTTTGGGAATTGATGGTGACCCACAGAATAACCATTTTCTATTAGACCAACTTTAATCTAGTTAGATCAATACCTTCATTGTATATTTAAGAATGATGTAATATATCATTAGAGGCAGGGGGAGGGGCTTTGACCTGCCTCTACCAAATGGACCTAGTTTTGCTAACTCCTCATGGGAGGCCTCACATTTTCATAAGAGGGAATGGGGTGGGTGGGTGAGGGAAAGCGGTAGGGCTGAGGGAGGGATGTGGGGATCTGTGACTGGTATGTAAAATGAGTAAAACTTATTTAAAAAAAGAAAAAATACAGCCAGAATGTCAAACCTGAAAAAAAATAAAATACGACTAATTAAAAAAAATAGAGAATGATGTGATAAATCTATCTCACCTCCAATATACTATATGCTGCTGTAGGATTCTTTCAGCAGCAGCATCCATGAACAGACAAGGAGGAGTACATCTCCACCTTAAAATCTAAACCCTGAAGATAACATGCTCTGTATGGTTTGGATTCATCTGTTGGCTACATAAGGATTATGTATAGGTCTCTCTCTCTCTCTCTCTCTCTCTCTCTCTCTCTCTCTCTCTCTCTCTCTCTCCATGTGCTTGTGTGTGTGTGTGTGTGTGTGTGTGTGTGTGTGTGTGTGTGTGTGTAAATCTTCTTTTGATGAAGTATAAGAAATCTTAGTGATTCTTATGTGATTTGTGGCCAGCCTGTCATCCTGGAATCAACTCATATCTTCTGTGCAGCATCCACATTGAGTTCCAATGCCTATGTGAGAATATTTCCTGGACTATACAAGGCAGAAAATATTGCTGTCTGACATTGTTGTCATTGACATCTGCTGGGAACATCTAAAGCTTTGCAATTTTATATTATGCATTCTAGTAACGTTAATTTATGTCATTGTGCTATGTATGCTGTTTTGGACTAAACTTTCTTTTTTAACTATCCTGCTAATTTTATGTTTCACATGTGAAGGAAGGATACGAAATGAAAAGAAACCAGGATGTAGAAAAAAGATAATGATGGAAAGGTGTTAAAAAGGAAATATTTTAGCCAAGAAGGATTTGTGTATAAAAATTAAGATGGCAGATTGTTTCTCCAGCACCTGTTATAAAAACTGGAAATTCTTACCAAGACTAAGTATGGCATGAATTGAATGTGAAAGATGAGATGTTCATATGGCACCTGTGATCTTGACTTTCAAAGTTTAAATTCAACACACTGAAGTCACTGGATTTCTCTGAAAGTAATGATCCATGTTTGGCAAGTTTTTCAAGTTCTCCTTTAAAGGAACAAAAAGCCATTCAGTCAGTGTGTATTAAAAAGTGTTATCTGCTGCCCCAGCTCTATATAAATGTTATGAAGGAGAGAAAAATACCAGTCTTGGCTGGAGATATGGCTGAGCAGTTAAGAGAGTTGTTGTTCTTACAGAAGACCAAGGTTCAGTTCAGAGGACCTATGTGATGGCTCACAGGCACCTGTGGTTCAAGTTCCAGAGATTCAATGTCCTCTTTTGACACTCAGGGTGCTAGGCATGCACGTGGTGCACAGACACACACTCAAGCAAACATTCATACATGTAAAATAACAATACTGTAACAAATACCAGACTGACACAGTGCCCTCCCGGGTTCTCAGTAAGGATACTGGCAAGTCTGTACTGCTGTGGACAGTGGGATTAAGAGGGGTGATCCTCCAAGGCCAACCAACTCCTGGAGGAACATGGAGCATCTCATAAAATGTCCTGAAGCCTTGTTAAGTCACTTGCCCCCTAATTCAGGGAAGCCATGGAGACCCTACTAGGAAGACTCTAACCAGTGTCCAGTCTACAGGGATGACATGAAAGACAGAGGAGACTTTCCCTCCATGATCCCAAGCAAAGCCATGATCCAGCAAGGCCTTTGACAATTCTCACCTGGATGTATCAGCTTGTAGAAGAAAGGCTAAAAGAACTGGAGGTTCCTGCAAGACCAATTGATCCCTGATGAAAATATTTTCAAGTAGTCTTGATCTTCAAGAAGTAAAGGGTTAACTTTAGCCCTGGTGTAGCTGCAATACCCAAAAAGAAACGATAACAGGAGACTAAGCTATTTTTCTTTTAAACTCGGATGATTTTCTTCTTTTGCACAACCTCTCATGATCTTGAGTGTGCCAAACTATGCCAATCCCTGAGACATGCTGTAGACATCCCATTCTGTTTTGAGACCTTCCCAAATATGCTTTGCTACTGAAATGTTATACACCCAGACCCCCCCACACCCCCACACACATAGAAAATTAAGCACATATTCTGAGATTTTTTATCCAGTGGTCCCCAGTTTATTCTCTTGAGGTTGTAGAAGACACTGCATGCCTGATATCCACCATCTTGCATCTTCTGTCCATGGTTTCCTAGAGCCTAAACTTTTCTCCTTTGTCATCAACCACTCTCTCTGCCTGCAGAGCATCTCTGTAGACTCTCATTATCTCACTTTCCTGCAGTTGTGGTTTGGATAAGGTGTGCCATATGTCTCCACCATTTTAATACTAGCTTTCCATGCAGTTGTGTTTTGGAAAGGATTAAGATGTGTGTCCTTATTGGTGGAGGTTTATCAATGGGACCAAGGTTAAATTATAAAGTTTCTTTAAACTTTGCTTGCCTCTCACCGCCCCTAGTTCATTATCTTTCCACTTCTGGATTATCAAGTTGTGAACTCTCAGCTTTCCCTGCCATCCTTCCTCTGTTCTACCATCATGGTCTCAAACACTCTGAATTCATTAGCCCAGTTAGCCACTTCCTTTAATTGGGATCTTTGGTCATGGTGTCTTGTCAGAGCACTGAGACCCTTAAACACAGGCTTTTGAAATATTATATTACATGGATTATTGTATGTACACATGTGCACATGTGCCATGGTGTAGATGTGAAATGTCAGAAGACATCTTGAGAGGTCAATTTCTCCTTGTACAATGTAAATCTGAGAATATAGCTTAGGCTGTCAGTTTTCAGACCACACAGTAGTTCTATTTTCACCTTTTAAAGAAATTTCCCCTATGAATCTCTACTGATATGAATTGTGATAGCTGAGGAAATTCCACTTGGCTAGGGAGTGCCCAGTCTTTAACCTCACAGTAAAGGTTCACAGATTGGTTGGTAGTACGAACAGTAATTCACATGGCATCTGACCTTGGTAAAATAGACAGATACTAGGGTGGAAGTTCATGTATAGGTCATGTGGCAACCCATAGATACCCTAACGGATGGTACAGGACTTTGGTGGTGGGGAGTGATAACATAGGAAAATGGGTCACAGACTATGACCTTCCACTGAATCAGTGAGAGTCCCTGGGAGGCTCCAAGAAATATGGATTTATGAAGGAGATCAAGAACCATGTACCAGATGCGTGACTTCACTCTGTTCCAGTTACTACCCCAGGATGTCTGAAGAACATCAGTTTGAAGAAGTACTTATGGATTGTCTCACCAAGTGCCTGACCCTGCTTGCTATAATTTTGAAAAACTTGGCAACATGTGGCCACTGGGGCAATAGAGGCAACACTATCTATGGGTGTGTGTGACAGAAATGTGAATTCACAGGTATTGTTGTTACCAGCGGAAAGTCTGCCAGTGACCAACCAGCTGAAAATTCCAGCATGGACAGGCAAGGAAGATGGGATGTCCCAACACAAGTTGAAGGTGGTGGGAGGATGGATGGTGGGGATGTAGAGTCACTTTCCTTTGTGAGATAAGACCTGGCAGTGTCCCCATGCCATAGTGCATGACCCAAAATGCATAAACCTGTGGGCAGCACTATTGAACTTTTGGAGTTATTAAAATAAAAGAAGACTTGAGTAAAGAGATGAAATGTATTGGAAGGAACATAGAATTGCTGGCAAAGCCTTAGGGTGTGTATGATGTAGTTTCAGTAAAAGAGACACACCTCTGCCAGAGTTTTGTACCCCTTTTGTGGTTATTCCACAGGAATATGTATATGAGGAGGAGGGAGGAACACTGCTGTATCTCTCCAAAGACGAGAGATATTCCTTCCTTTACAGGTAGGATTACGACTTGTCATCTCCCTTGGATCTTCTGGGTTGTAACAACTGCCATCACCCAGACACATCCTCTGTCTGGAGACTTCAGACACAGACTTGATCAGACAGTGACATCTACAACTGAGAGCCTCCAGTCACTCCAAAGACAGATGAACCGTCCTGCAGGGTTTGTGCTCCATAACAGAAGAACACTAGACAGAGTAACTGCTGAACATGGGGACACTTGCTTGGTACTTGGGGAAGAATGTGGCTTCTATGTAAAAAAATCAAATGTTAAAACCAATGTAACACCCTCAAAATACTCCACAAAGACCTGCTCTAAAAATTCCAGCCATAGAGCAAATTATCTGGTTCCATGACTCCTCATTTTTTGGTTCCCACCCTCTGTCAGTCCTCTGAATATGCGATATTATTTGGATGCTTGGCCCTGCCTTATTTATTGACTCTGGTGACAGATCACCACCATTGCTAAAATCACCAACAATCAGGTCATGGTTCACTACCAGACCCTGAACTCTTCTGACACAGGTGTCAGGTTCCTTAAGGTTTACAGTGATTCCTCTCCATTAAAGTAAAACCAGGAAGAATGTGGAAGTCATGGCTGACTGGTCAAGGTCACAGCCTGCCAGAAGCCTAGCAGCTTTATCTACAAGCTGAGCAAAATGAAACCACCTCCCTCTAGCAGAACTTCCTGCTCTCTACCTAGCTTTATCTGGACAATGTCCCCAGGCCTGGAAAACTGACCTTACCCAAAAGCTGTCTTGGAACCAAATGCCTGAATCATCTTTAACTTTATCCTTGGCACAGATCCCTGATATGAAGTCTTGTCCTAGGAGCTCTGCTATAGGACCCTACAGCCACATGCTAAGCCTTGTGATAGGGGTTGCCACTTAATGCAAATTAGGGTTTGTCCCCAAGCTCCGGATACATTCCTTATACTCTGGAATAAAATTGAACTTATTCACTGAAATCTGTCTCCCAAAGAGCTGTCTATATTCCTGCTCATGGTTCACCAAAGATTTCTGTTGCCCTATCTGCCCCTTTCCCCTCTCAATCTGGTGGCCAACAGGTCCAGAGGGATAGGACCGGCACACAAGTCATTGTCTTTTACTTTTTATCTTTGGTCTAGTTAGATGTTTCATAATTCCTGGAATATTGAACATGGATAATTGTTGTACAAAAAATTAGAGTGACAGAGAAGTTAATTAAAGAAAAACTCATTGTATCCAACACAGTAGAATGTCTGGATAGACAGGAGATTCACCATTCACATCACATGGGCCAATCACCTGGCCAGGAGATTATGCCCCAAGAAGAAGGACCACCCTTAAACATGGGCTCTCCTTAAGCCACACTGAAGTAGAGATTTGTAAAAAAATTTCACTATGATGAAATATTTTTCTTTTCCTTCCTTTATTCCTACATGCTAGCAAGGCTCTTACAGAGCACAGCCATGCTGCTCTGAATTACCCTTCCTTCTTTCTCTGCTCTAAGCATGATTGCCATAATGTTTTTATTGTTTAGTATTTGTTCAAACCCCTCTCCCCACCATGGTGCTGTCTGCCACTGTGTGACTCATCTCTGCTCTGGCTTACCTCAAGTTCATGGCTCTTTCCCAACACTTGTTAGTTCACAGAGGGAAAATACCAGACTCCTGATGACATGTTGATGGTCCTCTTGAAGGACCTCATGCTGGCATGATTTTCAAAGTTTGGACCTGTGCTGTACCATATGCTCCACTGGAAATACATTCAACAAATCCCTAGATCTACACTGAAGTACACCTCTCCACACCTGATGACAATACAAATTGAAAGCTTAGATGCTCCCAAAGGAAACATGGAAAACTTTTTCTGACTTCTGACAGCTATTCCTTAGAATCCAACAAAGTCATAAACATTATCATTAACAAGGTAAAAACTGTGATTTGCCCTGAGGAACAGTGTTTTTTTTTCCTTCATTGGAGGTATCCCAAAGTCTCCATGCAAACACTGTCACTGACACCACACATGACAAAGCAATGACTCTCTGAGGGATGTTAGTGTAGTAAACAGTCCTTTTATGAGCACTGGTACCCTGTGTTCATTCAGGCTTCTGCACAATGCTCCCCGGAAAATATTGGAGAGGTAAGTATTTCCTTGTACCTGTCTCAGGGAAGAGAAGATCTTAAAATGGAGAATAAATAAGAACTTTGTTTCTTCAGTGATTGTTCAGGAGCTGGCCTTCATCTCTGTGAGCATCTCTATCCTTGCTGTGGCTGGACGGGTGGGATTATTGCAACTGTAGATGTCTGCTTAACTTTCTCTTCTCCCTACTGCAGCTCTTCTGAAGTCAACATTAATGGTTAGGAGAGTTGCATTGTTTCATCTCTTCTTTACTCAATGATGTCAATGATTTCTTCATTCCAAGGAAATGTCCATTTCACAGCTTAACACTTAGTTGAAAATGAGTTTTACTTGACATCTATGAATGGAATAGCTGATTTTTAACTGATGAATGGAGACTGACTCTGGAAAACAATATATGAGGTAAGCTGCAGACTAAATAAGAGCTTTCAAAGACATGATTCAAATACAAAAGTTTCAAAGGAATTGGTGTGTGCAAATGGTTTAACTGTGATGGTGTATCACCACGGTTTCAGTGTGCATAAGGGAAGCTGGTCATGGCTCGGTTGCATCTCTAGTTTATGCTTCCTTATTAAAATAGGGAAGATACACAAAATTATGAATATATGAACTACTTTGGTACCTGGGGATTTTTCCATATATGTGTGTAAATTGAGTTCTTTATATATTTTGGAAATAAGCCATCTGTGAGATGTAGAGTTTGCAAAGAACTTTCACATTCTGTAGGCTGCTGTTTTGTCCTATTGACAATGCCATTTGCCTAGAGAACCTTTTTAGTTTCATGAGGTTCCATTTATAAATTGTTGATCTTAGTTCATGCACAATTGGTGTTATATTCATGAAGTGGTCTCCTGTTTTAAATTGTTCAATGCTATTCCCTATTTTTCTTCTATCAGGTTCAGGGTAGCTGGATTTATGTTGAGGTCGTTGAACTACTTGGACTTTAGTTCTGTACATGGTGATAGATATGGATCTATTTGCAATCTTCTACATGCAGACATCCAGTTAGATAAGCACTGTTTGTTGAAGATACTTCCTATTTTCCATTGTATAATTTTTGCTTCTTTGTCAAAAATCAGGTGTCCATAGGTGTATGGATTTATGTATGGGTCTTCGATTCCATTGATCAACCTTTCTGTTTTTTCCAATACCATATGGGTTTTGTTACTATTGTTCAGTAGTACAGCTTGAAATCCGGGATGGTGATTCCTCTGGAAGTTCTTTTATTGTACATGATTCTTTTAGCTATTTGGCTTTTTTGGTTTTCCATATGTAGTTGAGTATTGTTCTTTGAGGTCTGTAAAAGATTGTGTTAGAATTTTAAATGAGATTACATTGAATATGTATATTGCTTTTGGTAGGAGGGCTATTTTTCTATGTTAATTCTACCAATGCATGAGCATGTTGGATATTTCCATCTTCTTATATCTTCTCCAATATTCTTCTTCAAACACTTGAAGTTCTTGTCATACAGGTCTTTCACTTGCTTGGTTAGAGTTACACCAAGATATGTTATATTATTTATGTCTATGTGAAGGGTGTGGTTTTCTTGATTTCTTTCTCAACCCATTTGTCATTTGTATATAGGAGGGCTGGTGATTTTTTCTGAGTTAGTTTGTATCCAGTCACTTCACATAAGATGTTTATCTGCCGAAGGAGTTGCCGTGCAGAACTTTTGTGGTTGCTTATGTATATAAGGATGTATATGTATAAATTGAGGTTCATATTTGTGATCAGAAAACTGGTTACTTTTTTGAAATATTTTGTATTCTATCACATTGATGATCTGTATACAAATTTCTCAAAAGCTGATGGGTTCTCTTTTTGCAACTTAATTTACTTACATGGTTTTCCGAATTATAAATTTGTATTCTTGTCATTTTAAAGATGTAGTAATTTTACTTTATGCATCTAGTGTTTTAACTGCCTGTATGTCTGGCACCACATTGGTGTAGTGCCACAAAAGCCATGACAGGACAATCAACTTGGGGAACTGTTGTTACAGATGAACGTTACTGACCATGTTGGTGCTGGATTTGAACATGAGTCTTGTGAAGAGCCATCTCTCCAACCTCCAATTTGTATTTCTTTTTCTTTTTTTTAAATTTTATTTATTTTATTTTACAATACCATTCAGTTCTACATATCAGCCACGGGTTCCCCTATTCTCCCCCCTCCCACCCCTCCCCTTACCCCCAGCCCACACCCCATTCCTGCCTCCTCCAGAGCAAATCCTCCCTGGAGGACTGCGATCAACCTGGTAGACTCAGTCCAGGCAGGTCCAGTCCCTTCCTCCCAGACTGAGCCAAGTGTCCCTGCATAAGCTCCAGGTTTCAAACAGCCAACTCATGCAATGAGCACAGGATTTGGTCCCACTGCCTAGTTGCCTCCCAAACTGATCAAGCCAATCAACGTCACAGCTATTCTGAGGGCCTGATCCAGCTGGGGGCCCCTCAGCCTTTGGTTCATAGTTCATGTGTTTCCATTCATTTGGCTATTTTTTTCAATAATTGAGTAAAACCGAAATTTATTATAAGCCACAGTCGTCCTAGGAACCTCCATGCTATATATACAGCCTCCATGGTTCTATGCGTTGTGGTCTGATTGTTCTTTATTTTATATCTAGAATCCACTTATGAGTGAGTACATACCATGACTGTCTTTCTGGGTTTGGGTTACCTCACTCAGGATGATTTTTTCTAGTTCCATCCATTTGCCTGCAAATTTCATGCTTTCATTGTTTTTCTCTGCTGAGTAGTACTCCGTTGTGTATATGTACCACATTTTTTTCATCCATTCTTCCATTGACGGGCATCTAGGTTGTTTCCAGGTTCTGGCTATTACAAATAGTGCTGCTATGAACATAGCTGAGCATGTATCTTTATGGTATGAATCAGCATTCCTTGGGTATATGCCCAAGAGTGGATGGCTGGGTCTTGAGGTAGTTCCATTCCTAATTTTCTGAGAAACCGCCATACTGATTTCCACAGTGGTTGTACAAGTTTACATTCCCACCAACAGTGGAGGAGTGTTCCCTTTGCTCCACATCCTCTCCAACATTGACTGTCATTGGTGTTTTTGATCGTAGCCATTCTGACAGGTGTAAGGTGGTATCTCAGAGTCGTTTTGATTTGCATTTCTCTGATGATTAAGGATGTTGAGCATTTCTTTAAATGTCTTTCAGCCATTTGTGTTTCTTGTTTTGTGAATTCTCTGTTTAGCTCTTTAGCCCAATTTTTAATTGGACTGTTCAGTATTTTGATGTCTAGTTTCTTGAGTTCTTTATATACTGTGGAGATCAATCCTCTGTCAGATGTGGGGTTGGTGAAGATCTTTTCCCATTCTGTTGGCTGTCTTTTTGTCTTATTGACTGTGTCTTTTGCCCTGCAAAAGCTTCTCAGTTTCGAGAGGTCCCATTTATTAATTGTTGTGCTCAGGGTCTGTGCTGTTGGTGTTTTATTTAGGAAATGGTCTCCGGTGCCAATGCGTTCAAGAGTGCTTCCTGCTTTCTTTTCTATTAAGTTTAGTGTAACTGGATTTATGTTCAGGTCTTTGATCCACTTGGACTTGAGTTTTGTGCATGGTGACAGATATGGATCTATTTGTAATCTTTTACATATTGAGATCCAGTTATGCCAGCACCATTTGTTGAAGATACTTCTTTTTTCCATTGTATAGTTTTGGCTCCTTTGTCAAAAACCAGGTGTTCATATGTGCATGGATTAATGTCAGGGTCTTCAATTCTATTCCATTGGTCCATATGTCGGTTTTTATACCAGTACCAAGCTGTTTTTATTACTATAGCTCTATAGTAGAGTTTGAGGTCAGGGATGGTGATGCCTCCAAAGGTTGCTTTATCGTATAGGATTCTTTTAGCTATCCTGGGTCTTTTGTTTTTCCATATGAAGTTGAGTATTTTTCTTTCCAAGTCTGTGAAGAATTGTGTTGGGGTTTTGATGGGGATTGCACTGAATCTGTAGATTGCTTTTGGTAAGATTGCCATTTTTACTATGTTAATCCTACCTATCCATGAGCATGGGAGATCCTTCATTTTCTGTTATCTTCTTCAATTTCTTTCTTTAGAGATTTAAAGTTCTTGTCAAAAAGGTCCTTCACTTGTTTAGTTAGTGTTATCCCAAGGTATTTTATATTATTTGTGGCTATTGTAAAGGGTGATGTTTCTCTGACTTCTTTCTCAGTCCTTTTATCATTTGTGTATAGGAGGGCTACTGAATTTTTTGAGTTGATCTTGTATCCTTCCACTTTACTGAAGGAGTTTATCAGCTGTAGGAGTTCCTGGTAGAGGTTTTGGGGTCACTTATGTATACTATCATATCATCTGCAAATAGTGAAAGTTTGACTTCTTCCTTGCCAATTTGTATCCCTTTGATCTCCTTTTGTTGTCTTATTGCTCTAGCTAGAACTTCTAGTACTATATTGAATAAATATGGGAGAGTGGACAGCCTTGTCTTGTTCCTGAATTTAGTGGTATCACTTTGAGTTTCTCTCCATTTAATTTGATGTTTGCTGTTGGCTTGCTATAAATTGCTTTTATTATGTTTAGAAATGTTCCTTGTATTCCTGATCTTTCTAAGACCTTTATCATGAAGGGGTGTTGGATTTTGTCAAAGGCTTTTTCAGCATCTAAGGAGATGATCGTGTGGTTTTTTTCTTTCAGTTTGTTTATATGGTGTATTACATTGACTGATTTTTGTATGTTGAACCATCCTTGCATCCCTGGATGAATCCTACTTGGTTGTGATGGATAATTGTTTTGATGTATTCTTGGATTCGGTTTGCCAATATTTTGTTGAGTATTTTTGCATCAATGTTCATGAGGGAAATTGGTCTGTAGTTCTCTTTCTTTGTTGCATCTTTGTGTGGTTTGGGTAACAGGGTAATTGTAGCTTCATAAAAAGAGTTTGGTAGTGTTCCTTCTGTTTCTATTGTGTGGAACACTTTGAAGAGTATTGGTATTAGTACTTCTTTGAAAGTCTGGTAGAATTCTGCACTGAAACCATCTTGTCCTGGGCTTTTTTTTGGTTGGGAGACTTTTGATGACTGTTTCTATTTCTTTAGGGGTTATTGGTCTATTTAAATGGTTTATCTGGTCTTGATTTAATTTTGGTATGTGGTATTTATCCAGAAAATTGTCCATTTCTTCCTGGTTTTCCATTTTTGTGGAGTACAGGTTTTTGAAGTATGATCTGATGATTCTCTGGATTTCCTCGTTGTCTGTTGTTATGTCTCCCTTTTCATTTCTGATTTTGTGAATTTGGGTGCTCTCTCTTTGCCTTTTGGTTAATTTGACTAGGGATTTGTCTATCTTGTTGATTTTTTCAAAGAACCAACTCTTTGTTTCATTGATATTTTTTGTATTGTTTTCTTGTTTTCTATTTCATTTATTTCAGCCCTCAATTTGATTATCCTGGCATCTATTTCTCCTGGGTGAGTTTGTTTCTTTTTGTTCCAAAGCTTTCAGTTGTGCTGTTAATTCATTGGTATGGATTGCTCCATCTTCTTTATGTGTGCATTTAGAGCTATGAATTTTCCTCTTAGCACTGCTTTCATAGTGTCCCATAAGTTTGGGTATGTTGTACTTTCATTTTCATTGAATTCTAGAAAATCTTTAATTTCTTTCTTTATTTCTTCCTTGACCCATTGATGTTTCAGGTGGGCATTATTCAGTTTCCATGAGTTTGTGGGTTTTCTGTAATTTTTGTTGTTGTTGAGGTCTAACTTTAAGGCATGGTGGTCTGATAAGATACAGGAGGTTATTCCAGTTTTTTTGTATCTGTTGAGATTTGTTTTGTGTCCAAGCATGTGGTCAATTTTTGAGAAGGTTCCATGGGGTGCTGAGAAGAAGGTATATTCTTTTGTGTTAGGATGGAATGTTCTGTAGATATCTATTAAGTCCATTTGAGTCATAACATCTGTTAGGTCCTTTATTTCTTTGTTAAGTTTCAGTCTGGTAGATCTGTCTTTTGGTGAGAGTGGTGTGTTAAAATCTCCCACTACTAATGTGTGGGGTTTGATGTGCATTTTAAACTTTAGTAGTGTTTCTTTTATGAATGTGGGTGCTTTTGTATTTGGAGCATAAATGTTTAGAATCGAGACTTCATCTTGGTGGATTTTTCCCGTGATAAATATGTAATGTCCATTCTGATCTCTTTTGATTGATTTTAGTTTGAAGTCTATTTTATTAGATATTAGGATAGCTACACCAGCTTGTTTCTTAGGTCATTTGCTTGGAAAGCCTTTTCCCAGCCCTTTACTCGGAGGTAGTGTCTGTCTTTGAAGTTAAGGTGTGTTTCTTGTATGCAGCAGATGGATGGGTCCTGTTTTCTTATCCATTCTGTTAGCCTGTGTCTTTTTATAGGTGAGTTGAGACCATTGATATTGATGGATATTAATGACCAGTGATTGTTAATTCTGTTATTTTTTGTGGTTGTGTTGTGTTGTCCTTCTTTGGTGTATGTTGGTGTGGGATTATCTATTGCTTGTTTTTTCATGGATGTGTTTAGCTTCTTTGGGTTGGATTTTCCCTTCTAGTGCTTTCTGTAGGGCTGGGTTTGTGGACAGGTATTGATTAAATCTGGTTTTATCCTGGAATATTTTATTTACTCTGCCTATGGTGATTGAGAGTTTTGCTGGGTATAATAGTCTGGGTTGGCATCCGTGGTCTCTTAGTGTCTACATAAGATTTGTCCATGATCTTCTAGCTTTCATAGTCTCTATTGAGAAGTCTGGTGTTATTCTGATGGGTTTGCCTTTATATGTTACTTGGTCTTTTTCCTTTGCAGCTCTTAATATTTTTTCTTTGATCTCTGTGTTTAGTGTTTTGATTATTATGTGGCGAGGGGATTTTTTTTTTTTTGGATCCAGCCTCTGGTGTTCTGTAAGCTTCTTGTATCTTCATAGGTATTTCTTTCTTTAGGTTAGGAAAGTTTTCTTCTATGATTTTGTTGAATATATTTTCTGTGCCTTTGAGTTGGTATTCTTCTCCTTCTTCTATCCCTATTATTCTTAGGTTTGGTCTTTTCATGGTGTCCCAAATTTCCTGGACGTTTTGTGTTATGACTTTTTTGTCTTTAGTGTTTTCTTTGACTGATGAATCTATTTTCTCTATTGTGTCTTCAGTGCCAGAGATTCTCTGTTCCATCTCTTGCAATTGGTTGGTTCTGCTTGTTTCTGTAGTTCCTGTTCGTTTAGTCAGGATTTCTATTTCCAGCATTCCCTCAGCATGTGTTTTCTTTATTGTCTCAAATTCATTTTTTAGATCTTGGAATGTTTCTTTCATCTGTTTAATTGCTTTTTCTTGGCTTTCTTTGATTTCTTCCCATTTTTTGTTCATTTTTTCTTCCATTTCTTTAAGGAGTTTTTATTTCCTCTTTAATGGAGTTTTTCATTACCTCTTTAAGGGAATTTTTTATTTCTTCTTTAAGGGAATGTTTTATTTCTTCTTTAAGGGTCTCTATCATCTTCTTAAATTTGTTTTTAGGGTTGATTTCTTCTGTTTCTTCTGTCTTGGTATGTTCAGGTCTTGCAGGTGTAGAATCACTAGGTTCTGATGTTGCCATATAGGTCTTTATGTTGTTGCCTGTATTTTTGCACTGGCGTCTACTCATCTCTTCCTCTGCTTGGTGCAGGTGGTGTCTGTGTCTGAGAGTGCCTCCCTTGTTCTAATTTTTAGTCTTGGTTCAGTAGGAGTTCTTGGTTAAATTGGTGCTATTGGGCTGTTTCTTCAGGGGCAGCTGATCTCAGTCGGTGAAGTATATACTTATGATTCTGGTGATCTGGTTTGGTGGCTGGGCAGCGCCTTCTTCTGTGTTCCCAGGTCACGTTTTGTTCATTTGTCAACTCCTCAGCTGATCTTGTTTCTTCAGACTTCAAACTGTAGGGATCTGAATCCTCTCCCAGATGGATTTCAGCTGAGCCAACACCTCCAAGTTGTTGGGTTTTGCAGGATCAGCAGCTGGGCCCAGGGTTGTCCTCAGACAGAGTGTTCAGATTTGTTCTGGTTCCGTCCCACGGAGATAGCTTCTTCCCATGTGTTGGGGTTAGAGGCATCCTGCCTCTGCTTGTTGCTACTGCTGGGCTCGTCTACCTCTGTGGGCTGTCTCCGGGCCTGTATGTCTCTGCCGGCTGCTGCTGGGCCTGTATGACCCTGTTGGCCGCAGCTGTATTTCTTAATACAATTTATCATTGAGGGAAAATGTTGCATTCAAAAGATAAAAAAAAATGTGTTTCAATGTTCACTGTTCATGTGTTTATATGCCATAATGTTTTACAATGGGTGTGATGTTGACCAAGAATGATACAGCTGTATCACTAATACACTTCCATCATGAGGTGAGGGAAAGTACAAAATAATACTCTGAGTTGTCTTTGCAGTATTCTCTAGTACTGTGATACTGTAGTGTCTCCCTCCATAGAAGAAGTAAAGACTCAAATCATTCTAATGCTCCAATGATTGAGAATTTTTTTGGTGGGGTTTTTTGAGACAGGGTTTCTCTGTGTAGCTGGGAATAAAGGCATGCATTGCTGCTGCGGCCACTGCCGCCGCAGCTAGCGCCAGGCTGAGAAGTATTTTGAAGACAGCAGTGTTCCTCCTGGTCTTCACTGCAGGCTGCACAGAAGTCCTCTCCATGACTTCTCAGAGTAAAGCTCTAAAAACAACTGAGGAATTGGCTCTCCAGACGCTCCTGCTTTTCCAGGTTGGAACTGGGACTCTGGCCAACATTCTTCTGTTTTTCCATAATATCTCTCCCATGTTTACTGGCTCTCGACTGAGGTCCACACAGGTTATTGTCACCAACTTGGCTATGGCCAATGCCTTCCTTCTCCTCATTACTGCATTTCCAAACAAGATGATGGGCTTTGTTCCAAGGAGTCCTCCAACTACCCTGAAATGCAAAATTGAGTTCTTCATTCGCCTTGTGGTCCGAAGCACAAACATGTGCTCCACCTGTGCCCTGAGCTTTCATCAGTTTCTCACTCTTGCTCCTGGTTATTGGGGTAGGCTGAAGCCTCGAGGAAGAGCCCCTAATGTCCTGAGTTATTCTTGTTACAGTTGTTGGTTGTTCAGTGTCTTAAATAATGTCTACATTCCAATGAAAGTCAGTGGTCCACAGAGCACAGGCAATGACACTAACAATAACAGCAAGTGGGTCTGCTCCACATCTGGATTCAGTGTAGGCAGGGTCATCTTGCGTTTTTGCCATGATGCCATATTCATCAGTGTCATGGTCTGGTCCAGTGTCTCCATGGTGCTTCTCCTCTATAGACATCGCCAGCGAACACAGCACATCCTCACTTCCAATCAGAACCACAGAGGTCATGCTGAGACTAGAGCAGCCCAAACCATCCTAATGCTGGTGGTCACCTTTGTAAGCTTTTATGTTCTAGACTGTATTTGCAACTTGTTTCATGGTTCTTTTGTCAACTCTCGTCTCTGGTTGAGGCATGTAAATGAAGTTTTGACTGCAGGCTTCCCCACTATTTCTCCCTTCCTGTTGATCTTTAGGGATCCTAAGGATCCCTGTTCTGTGCTCTTCAACTGCTGAAATCCACAGTCAACATGACAAACATAGATGACAGCTTTACTAGCAGCCATATACACTCTATTAAGTAAAAGTTGTTTGCAAATCTTTCCTCATAAACCAGACATGTTGACTCACTAAACATATTTAGCACTGGGGAGACTGGGCCAGGAGGATTGCAAAGTACCTAATGGCATGTCAGAGTGTAGAGTGAGATGCAGACTAACTTGTGATAAGGAGACCCAGTCTCACAATACTGTATCTGCACCCTAAGAGAGAAAGAAGATATATTAACTAATGAGAGAAAGCAGAATGTAAAAATACAGCAGTCATCCTATAAATATTCACAACAGTCCTAGGAAATTAATGTGTTCATATATTGTATTAGAGCAAATGCAATCCATACTGCATACTGTGCATCCATATCTTTTTTCTTTTTTAAAAAATTTCTTTACTTATTATGTATACAGTATTCCATTTGCATGTATGTCTGCTCACCATAAGAGGGCACCAGACCTCATTATAGATAATTGTGAGCCACCATGTAGTTGCTGGGAATTGATCTCAGGACCTCTGAATTTGCAGTTAGTGCTCTTAATCTCTAAGCTATCTCTCCAGCCCCTATATCCACATTCTTGTACATTTTCCCTTACCTGCCATATGTCCAAACACATTTGTATTTGTTGTTTGAACAGATTACAGAAATGTTATCTCATATATATGAGGCTAATAACCCATATGTATTGGCATATAATTTTTAATAGGCAGACATGAATTTTGCAATTGAAAATAGTGATGTGTGCTTATCCTAGAGTCTAGGACCTAGACCCATATAAAGCACCCAGAAAATATTAATAGGCCCTGCTTCTTTTTTGTGTCTTTACCAAACATATGTTTATCTTAAATGCTGGCAAGTTAGGTAGGAAAAATGTGTAATGATAGACTGTTACTCACATATCCAGGTAAACATTCATTATCTCTCACTAAAGAAATTTTTCTAGATGGACAAATATCTATAAAACTCTATAAGCTTTATTTCTGGGATTCATTGCATGATATTTTACTTTTCATCATTGAAAATCAAAACAAAGCTCCTAGTTGCCTGATAGACTCATTTGGTTTATTTTTCCTCTTTATTTTGCCTGTGTCCTATGTTATACTCTGTTGCCCGATATGGGCACAGTTATAATTTTTAATATTACTGTTTTTTGTTAATGGTGGGCATTCATTTAGGAATAAAGGGTGAACCACAAAATAATCATATTCTGGTTAGAACAACCATGGTATACGTCACAGAATATATAAGATGATATAATAAATCTATCTCACCTCTAGTATGCCATACACTGCAGTAGGATTCTCTCAGCAGCAGCAACAACCATGAGCAGACAAGGAAGAGCACATCTCCATATCAAAGTCCAAATGTGAAGGTAATATTCACTGCAGGGTGTTGATTCATTTGTTGGCTACATAGTGATAATATATAGGTGTGTGTGTGTGTGTGTGTGTGTGTGTGTGTGTGTGTGTGTAAACTTACTTTTGATGAAGCATGAGGAAATTAGATATTCTCAGGTGTGTAGGAGTCTATCCTGTCATTCTCAGCATGTAAATCTTCTGTCCAGAATAACACACAGGTACAGCACACACAGCTGGTTCCCTCTAGAGTCACTGGTCATCTACAAGAGTCATCATTTGTAGCTTTCCACTATACAGAGGATCTAAAGACTTTTGTGTGTGCACTTCCAGGTGCTCTGTGAGCTCACTGAGAAGCAGGCTCAGGAGATGGGGTTGGGTCTACTCAATTGAGGCACAAACAATTGGTTTCAACAGTCCTCTAACATCCCTCCCTGAGTGAGGATGGGCTCTGATTCTGTGACAAGCACCAATGTGAACAGTAAAACAGGCCAAGAGGAAAGACATCATGCTCTTTGTAACAACTGAGGGGAAACTGTTTCAATGTGAGGAGTCTATTGTCCATCTCTAGATATAATGATGTCTACAATAGAAACAGTAATGTTCTGCTCATCCACCTACAGGATAGAGGGGACATATGTCTAAAACTCCTCAGCCATTGACTCAAGATGACATTTTATCAGGGCTTTTCCTTGTTTTTCTTTTGGATGTTGTCAACTTCTATTGGTTGATATTTGCTTTGATCTATCTGCTATTATTTCTCAAAGGAGACCACAAGCATGCACATGTGAGAACATTTTCTGGACTGTACAATGCAGAAAATATTGTTGAGTGACCTGTTGTATATGGTGTTTGCAGGGGAATATACAACACTTCATATCTGAACACTGTATACTGGAGATATTAATATATTGCTATGATATTACACAAATAGTTTGGAGCCAACTTTTCTTTTAACTTAATTCACTATTTTGCTCTGTTTCATCATATGATGAAAGGAAAAAACAAAAAGGAAACAGGACACAGGAAAAGATATTGTTGAAAAGGTGTGAAAACGAAAATATATTTGTAGCAAAAAATGTGTATAAAGGTTAACATGGCTGATGATTTCCCAGCATCAGCAAGACAGTGTGCAAGCCTGACCAAGTTATGAAGGTCTGAGTAATTTATGAATGGAAGTGAAAGGTGGGATGTCAATATATCATCTGGGATCATATCTTTGTATGGTCAAAGTTCAATACATTGAATTAAAATGGGATTCTCTCCAAGTATTGGTCTTCCTTGGTAAGTCTTTCAAGTACTGCCTTAAAGAACAAAATATTTGTCCAGTTGGTATGTATTTGAATGGATTAGGCTTTATTAGGTTTTATTTTCCAGATCTGTCTAAATCTTACCCAGTGAAATTAATACCAGCCTTGGAGAGATGACTGAGTAGTTAAGAGTTCTTGTTACTCTCACAAAAGACCTGGTTAGGTTCACAGTACCTACATGTGGCTCACAGACATCTGTGGTTCAGGTTCCAGGGGATTCAATGCCCTCTTCTGACTACTCACAGTTCCAGGCATGTGTGTGGTGCACATACACCTATTCAAGCAAACATTCATACATTAAAAATAAAAAAATAAAAAAATAAATTTTTTCATTTGTTTCCTTTTATTGAAGGTAGACTCTGTTCTCATACAATTTATTCTGATGACAGTTTCCCCTCCTTCTATTTAAGCCTTCCCTCCCTCACTCCTTCCCTTCTTTCTTTAATTCTTATCTTAAGGCCTGGGAGGCATTTCAGTAGGTTGAGCATCCACTGTGCAAAACTCACAGTTGAGTTGAATCCCCAGAGCTGTCATAAAGGTGGACAGAGAGAACCAAGTCCCACGCTGTCCTCTGACCTCCACGTATGAGACATGGCATAAGCACCCACACCCACACAATTGTAGATAAATACATAGAAATAGTTAGTAATGAACTAAAGTGTCTGATGGGTGCTGGGGGATTCCGAAGAGATGAAGGGTGGTTCACTTCTTGGGTCCTAACTCGAGGTGATCTCTGTGGCTACATGCACTAGCTGAACTTCCTCTTGTGGGAAATGGATATTTTAATGAATATGATGGTGTTGATGAGGAGGATGGAGATGGAGAAGATGATGATGAAGATGCCAGGAATGGAAAGGATGATGGTGGTTATAATAATGGGGGGACTTAGCATGTGTTTCTTTCTCGTTATGAAGATTGAACTTGACTGTACATCAGTATATACATAAATATAAAAATATACGAACATAAGGTATATACATAATATATGAATAAACATACACAATATTTGATTCAGTAAAAGACAAAATAAATTTAGGTATATTTAAATTGAGTATAGTTAAATTTATAAAACATAAAATAATTATATATATTTTATAGATATATAAAAACATTTATGAACTTGACTATATATGAATGGTGTATATAAATAAAATTTTTTTCCTAATATGTGGATACTTAAATCTTTCCAAGAACTGGGTTTTTCTATGTATTGTCTATGGTATCTATAAGGTAGAATTGTTTTAAAACTTAATGTGATATATTGGATTAATCTTATCATTTATGATGATCTTTCCTAATATGAAATTTAATTATTCTTCTCTATTCTCTTCCACAAATTAATATGGTTACTCATAATTAGATTTTGAATCTCCATGGTATGATGTGCTAATTTGGTCTCATTGGTTGACTTTCCAATATGAGTTACATCAGCGTATATATTGCTCATTCTGTCTGTCTCTAAACTGACTTTTGGTGCTGAAGAGATGGCTCAGTGGTTAGGAGCACTTGCAGGCCTTGCACAATACCTGGATTTGACTCCCAGCACCCTCATAGTGGCTCACAATCATCTGTAACTTCAGTCCCAGGGCATCTGATGCCCTCTTCTGGCCTCTCAGGACACTGCATATTAACAATATGAAATAAAAACAATAAAAAAATCTTTCTTAAAAAGAATGTTTAAACTTTTCTTATTACTTTTTAATTCTATATGTGTGTGTGTGTGTGTGTGTGTGTGTGTGTGTGTGTGTAGGTCAGAGGTAACTTTCAGAAGTCAGTTCTCTTTGTCCACTATGTGGTCCCAGGGATTGAACTCAGATGATCCACAACAAGTGCCTCAACCCACGGAGCCCTCTCAGAAATCCCTTCATCAATTTTCTAGCACTGCCCACTTGATACCAAACAGCCTCCCATGGACTGTGCCACTTCTGCATCTCTCTTCTACACTGAATTTTCTGTTCTCCTGCTCCTACAATACACTGCTTTACAAACACTGTTTCTCCATCAGTATGTGTCTGTTAATACACCTGTGAGTAATCTGTACATCTGATCCAATAACTACTATTAGTAACATATTTTGTGTCCATGAGAGTGTAGTGCCCACTGTGGCCAGAGGAGGGCGACAGTTCTCTCAGAGCCAGCTCCCTAACATAGGCACTGGGTGTCAAACCCAGGTCCACTGCAAGAGCAGCCTGTGCTCTGTGGTACTCTTCTCTATTCTTTTGCTAAGAGCCATTCTGGTTGGAGTTAGATTCCTCATTCTGAAAACTGTGTTTGCATGATGAATAGTGATTCTGACAAGTTTGTTCAACTCTTGGCTTTTGAAGTTAGTGTACAAAGCAGCTACTTCCTTATGGCATTTTCAAACAGTCTTGGTTGACCCTCCCTGCATCCATAATCTCCCCACCTCCCTGCCCTTCATCCCTGCTTCACTTCCCCTCCCAGTGATTCCCCCTTTGCACTTTAATATCACACTGTCACACTTTTTATTATCCTTCCCACCTTTTCCTTTTACTCTCCCATTCCCCACATTTGCTGGGCTCCTTTCAAGGTTCCTGGCAGTGAGGCATACTCACCACACATAAATAAACTCACATAAAAATTAGAAGCTAGGATATGCATATGAAAACAAGCAAGCCCCATTTATACTGAGCTTTGCTTATCTAACTTAACATATTATTCTCTAGTTTACTTAATTTCCCTGCAAGTTTCATAATTTCATGTTCTCTTTTTGAGTGACTATGATTCCTTTGTGTAAATGGACCCACAACATTTTCATAGTCACTCATCAGTTGATGGACATCTTGGCTGGTTCCACTCTCTAGCTATTGTGAACAGAGTGGGGATAAGCATGTGTGTAAATGTCTCTGTAATAGTATATAGAGTTCTTTGGGTGCATGTCCAAGAATGATGTAGATGGGTCATGTGGTAGATCTCTTTTCAGCTGCTTGCAAAACTTCCACAGATTTAGACTGATTCCTGGATGTGGTATCTAAAGTGACCCTTGATTTGCTGCGAAGGGCACAGCTCCAGACTCACAGAAGTGCTCTGCAGATTGCACAGTGCTAGAATTAATCTTTAGTACTGCTTCTGACAAGTATTCCATTCAGACTTGTGAGGCCAGTTGTGAAGTGGAGAGTCATGGATCTGTGATCTCACAGTGCCTTGCTGGTGCCCCAAGGGTCCCAGCAGAACTGTGAAGGTGAGTGATGTAATACGGTTCTCTGACTTCACACTGAGTCAGTTGACAGTCCCTGGGGTATATCCAGAATCCAGACATGGCCATGGGGACCAGGAGCCACGTGCACTATCACTGGAATTGAATTTGAAATTATAAAGGAAAGGCCAGCCTTAGGATGTGATTCCTCTTTCCTTTGCTCTTCACATGCTAGAATTCTGTGGATATCTCTCTGTATAAATAAAATGCTGATTGGCCAGTAGCCAGGCAAGAAGTATAGGCGGGACAAGTAGAGAAGAATACTGGGAACAGGAAGGCTGAGGCAGGGAGACACTGCCAGCTGCCTCCATGAGTACCAACATGTAAGATACTGGTAAGGCACGAGCCATGTGGCAAGGTCTAGATTTATAGAAATGGGTTAGTTTAAGGTAGAAGAACTAGATAACAAAAAGCCTGCCAAGGCCATTTACTGGGTTGGGTCTGAGCGACTGAGGTCTGGGACTGGTGGGTGAGAGAAATTTGTCCTGACAGTGGGCCAGGCAGGACTGGAGAAAACTCTAGCTACACTAGAACTGCAGACACACACTCATACTTGGTTCTCTATAGTTGTTGATTGCCTAATCCATATCCTTGCCAGTTTACTCAGGATTATTTATACAGCCGATTCTCTGCACAGTGGCAATACATTAGACCTCTGTAGTGTCAGAGGATACAGGGGTATCTCAGAAAACAAGCCTAAGACTCATGTAGAGACAAGTGAACACTGAAATAACTCACAGAATCTGCTGGATTAAACAGGTGCTCCTGTGGGTCTATACCGACACATCAACAGTCCCAGGCCACATGTAGAAGAATGTAGGACCTGCATAGGATATACTAGACTCAAGCTCACACAATGATGGTCCTTATGAAAGGACTCATCCTCAGCATGGTTTTGGAGGATTGAAACAGTACTGTGTGTAGAGAAAAGGGACTGGCTAAAGAAACCCACCCTGACCCTGGAGCCCAGAACTAGGGAAAGATAGATCAGAACAGAAAGAAACACAGTTTGGCTCATTCAGATTAGAGCCATCTCTGCCTCTGGCCGACAGACTTGTGAAACCAACCAATCACAGAGCAGGACAGCAGAACCCTGGGCCCCAAGTCAACCCCTGGGTGACTCCACCCCAAGGCTTTTGTGCAAGACACCCTGCCTGGTCAGTTAGAAAAAAGGCTGTTCTCTCCACCATGGTAGAGGCAGCTACTCTCTTGGACTCCTCTTTCTCAAATAAATTTCTTTCTCAAAAGAGATTTGGGTGTGAAGATCTTCATTCACTGGCATAGAGAAGATCCTTGCTGAGAAGTCCCTCAGTGGACAAAACAAGGGAGAGCTGAAAGAGCAGAGTAAGGAGGAGCTAAACCAGAGATCTTTGCTGAGACAATCCTCAGTGGGCAGAGCAAGTGAGAGAGCTGAAAAGTAACACTTTTCTATGGAACCAGAGGAGATTGCTACATTTCTGCAGGGGTTTCCCTTTCGAAGAATAAAGCAAAAGAAGCATCATCTTAGGCCAGAGAAGCAGAGCTCTGGTAGAAAGCCCCCTGAAGTGGGAGTTGAGCAAACCTCAGCTGTAGTGGCTCTCTAGGAGAGGAATAGGATTGCTATATCCTGTGGGAGACCATCCTCCATCACACCAGGTATATCTTGACTTTCCCAAACAGTCAGGATACCCTTCCCAGCTGAAGCAGTTTCAGACCTGACGTTCCTGAGAAGTCAGAAAAATTTCCCTTCCAGGGTTGGGCTTCTTCTTTGCAGTTCCAGCCATCAGAGCTGTGCTAAACAGCTCCACGTGTCCGGGACACCTTCAGGGCAGAGCTGTTGTTCTGAGCAGCTTGAGATGTCCTGGATACCTGGCCCTCCAGGGCTGAACTATCTCCTTGAAGTTCCAGCCATAAGACCTGTGCTAAACAGCTCCAGGTGTCCGGGACACCTTCAGGGCAGAGCTGTTGTTCTGAGCAGCTCAAAGTGTCCTGGATACCTGGCCCTCCAGGGCTAAACTGTCTTCTTGCAGTTTCAGCCATCAAGAGCTGTCATAAGCAGCACAAGGTGTTGCCTGACTCCCCAGGTAGTCAGGACACTTTCCCCCAGAGTTGCAAAACTCACGTTTTGGTGCCAAAATCTAGGACCAAACACAGAGTTGTTGCAACCAATTTACTTACACTGTGCAAAGTACAGCACCCCACAGGTAATACCATAAATACATCCGTTGATCCACCCCTAAGCACACATTTCCATAACTAAATAATGTAATTACCAAACAGAGATTATCAAAAATGAAACATGCAAACATTTTCTAACTTCTGCCCAGCTGTTCCTTAGTAACCACCATCAGTTGTTTGAGGTGATTGCTATGGGAATAAAACTTGTACCTCCTTGGAAGCAACCCAAACTCTAACCATGCAGATGCTGCCACTAAAAGGTGACATTTTAATGGTCTTTCTGAGGGATATCAGGGCCAGACACCTGCCCTTCCATGAACACTTGCATCCTTGTCTCACCTGTATTGAAAACTCCCTGCACAGAGCTCTGTAGATACTATCTGAAAGATGATTACTTTGTTGAATTCTGTTTCAGGAAAATAGATAGGCTCAGGGGTCTTCCTTGACAGGGGGTTCAGAGCTGTGTTTCTGCAGTGACTGAGTTCAGCAGAAAGCCTTCACCCCTCAGGAAACTCTCCATCTTGCTATGGCTGGGCAGGTGGAATTCTTGTCACTGTGGGCTTTTTTTTTTTATAGAATTCACACATCCCTCTACACTTGACCAACACTTTTGGATCCAACATCAAAAATTAGGATTGCTGCTTTTTAGAAGTCTTTAAGTTTGACCAGAACATATTGATGTTTGCATTTTATCTCATAGAACCTTTATTTCACTGGTTCCTACTGAGCTGAAAACTACATGTATTGGGCCAGATGTGGTGGTCTCAGCCTAAATCAGTTCCAGTACTCAAGAAGCAGAGACAAGTGGATCGCTCTGACCTGCTCTCCATCAGCTGTGCAGCCTGCTTTCTTATTGATAAAGAAAGAGTTAATTTGACTCATGGTCTTAGAGGATTGGAGTGTTTGATGGCAGAGTAAAGGAGCAGCTGAGAACTCACATCATCCACACCAAAGTGTCAAAGTGATTCACACTTGGAATGGTAGAAATCTTTTGAAACCACCAAGTCTACCTCAAATGACACACCTCCACCAACATGTTGGAACCACCTATACATTCCCTAATAATTCCACTAACTGTGGACCAAGTTTTCAAGTAGATGAGGCTATGGCAGACATTCTCATTCCAACCAAAATGTACATAAATTGAATTTTCTTGAATCATGAGGAAATTGGGGAATTCTCAGATGTTGAGACGTCATAGGACCTCTTAGCTAAATAGTCTCAGCCATAGGGGTCAAATGAAAGCTATTTAAGAGCTAAATGGATGGGTGCTCTAATGAGCCCATCACCAGATTAGAAGGTGTTGACTAAAACACTTCAAAATATCTTCTGTATTTACTTCTCCTCACTCCCTGCCTAGGATGTGTCAAGGTCCTGACTTTACCTCACCTCACCTCTCTTTCCATCTCCAGTCAAGGACGTCCTTCCTCCTGAGACCTGTGGCACAAGCAACTACTGATGTCCTTCTGTAATTTATTGGACATGTCCATCTGGAGGGGTTCCCCAACTCTCTTACCAAATGTTCAGCTTTAAGAAGACATATACACTCTTCCCCCAATGGCATATCTACTATGGTTCATACACCTTCGTAGAAACATGAAATATACTCTCCAGAGAGAAAGATGAGGATGAGGGGGTCACATGTTGGTTATGCCATTTTCAGTAGAAAGACACTAAAGAAAAATCAACACTTCATATCCTGTCCGGAAGACAGGAATATCCTTAGGCTACCTGGAAACACTCTCCTCTCCAGATTTCATAGATGCCAAAATGGTTGGGATTTCTAACCTAGGATCGGTTTCTAAATGACTTCATGTTTACTTCTTCAGTGGGAATATATTAGAGTGACTTAGAAGTTAATTAAAGGAAAACTCATTGTATCTAAGACGGTGGAATGTCTGTCCTGACTGTAGATTCAACATTCAGGTCACATGGGTCAATCACCTTGTCAGGAGATTATGCCCCAATGAGGAGGGACCAACCCTAGGAAGGTGGGCTCACCTTAAGGCATGCCAAAGAGAGGGTCAGACAAATTATCCCTGTGCTGAAATACTCTACTTTTCCTTCCCAGGTTCCCTCCCTCTAGCAAGGTTCTTGCTGAGCACACACCATGGTGCTCAGAATTATTCTTTCTTTCTCTGCTCTAAGCATGTTTGCCCCACTGCTTGGCATTCTTTAGCCTATCACTAAAGCCCCACACCCCACCATGGGGTTGTCTGCCACTGTGTGAACAATTCCATGCTGGCTTGTCTCAATGTCATAGCTTTTTGATTGTCCTATCAGAAACTATTGAGATTTATAGATTGCCGGTTCTAGTATGTTTTTCTTTTGAACTTTAATAATATCATCTTTCAGCTTCCATTTGATCACTTCTTACAGGCTTTTATTAATGAAATTAAGAACCCCAGGAATGAAATCCCAATTTCCTTTTTCTACTGTGATGACAATAAAGAGATCACCTAAAATTCTGGTGATAATGGCATACATACAGTCTCATATCTCTCCCTACCCCAAGGGGAATAATACAGGAAAAACTGAGGATAGAAAAAAATAAACAAAAATGACAGACAGTCATCACATAAATTCACAATTATCTTAGCATATTTGTCCAGGCCCTTCTGCCTTCTAGAGTCTCCATTGAGAAGAAAGGGGTAATTCTGATAGGTCTGCCTTTATATATTACTTGGTCTTTCTTTAAACCCTATACCCAACTTGATCTTTTTAGCTTGCAGTTTTTAACATTCTTTTTTTTGTTCTAAACACTTAGTGTTTTGATGATCATGTACCAAGGGGACTTGTTTGTGGTCAGGTCCATTTGGTGTTCTGTGTGCTCCCTGTACCTGTACATGCATGTCATCTTTAGGTTTGGGACATTTTCTTCTACGATTCTATTGAAAATATTTTCTGTGCCTTTGACCTGTGTTTCTTCCCCTTCCTCTTTTCCTGTTATTTTTATATCTGGTCTTTTTGTAGTGTCCCAGATTTCCTGGAAACCTACTTCTATCTTAGACAATAAAACCTATGGCCTAACATTGGAGACTAAACAGTCATGTTATATAGGCCAATAACCTGGCTAAGGTATTATGCACCAAAATGGAAGGAACACCTCTAGAAAGATGGGCTGACCTTAAGCCATGCTGAATAAGAGGTTTGGAAAAAATTTCATGTGGTGAAATATTGTACTTTTCCTTCCCCTATTCCCACACCATAGCACAGGATGTTACAGCACACAGCCATGCTGCTCTGAATTACCCTTCTTTCTTTCTCTGCTCTAAGCATGATTGACACAATGGTTTTTATTCTTTAGTATTTCCTCAAGCCCCACTCCCCACCATGGGGCTGTCTGCCACTGTGTGACTCATCTCTGTTCTGGCTTACCTCAAGTTCATTATCTTTTCCAATACTTGTTGGGTCACAGGTGGGAAAATACCAGACTCCTGATGACACGTTGATGGTCTTCCTGAAGGACTTCATGTCAGCATGATTTCCCAAGTATGAAACAGTACTGTACAATGAACCCCTTTGGAAATACATTCAACAAACCCCTTGATCTACACTGGAGTGCAGCTCTCCAGACCTGATGACAACACAAATTGAAAACCTAAATGCTCCCAAAGGAAACATGGGAAACTCTTTCTAACTTCTGAAAGCTATTCCTTAGCATGCAACAAAGTCATAAACATTATCATTAACAAGCAGAAGGTAATAATTGTGATTTTACTTGAGGACCAATGTTTTTCCCCCGTCATTGGAGGTATCCCAAAGTCTCCATGCAAACACTGTCACTGAAATCACACATAACAAAGTAATGCACTCTCTGAGTGATGTTAGTCTGGATAAACAGTCCTTTTATGAGCACTGGTAATCTATGTTCATTCAGTCATCTGCACAATGCTCCACTGAGTTATTGGAGAGATAAGCATTTCCTTGGATCTGTCTCAGGAAGAGAAGACCTTCAAATGGAGAAGAAGTCAGAGATGTGTTTCTTCAGTAAAGACTTAGGAGTTGGCTTTAATCTCTGTGAGCATCTCTATCCTTGCTCTGACTTACAGGTGGAATTCTTGTAACTGTAGATGTCTGTTTATCATTTTCTCCCTACAGCAACTCTTCTGAAGTCAACCTTAATGGTTAGGATAGTTGCTTTTTTGTCTCTTCTTTACCTAATGATGTCAATGATTTCTTCATCCCAAGGAAATGTCTGTTTCACAGCTTAGCACTTATCTGAAAATGACATTTAATGTGACATCTCTATATAGGATGGCTGATTTTTAGCTGATGGATGGAAACCGCCTGTTCCTCTGGAAAACAATGTATGAAGTAAGTTGCATACTCAACAAGAGATTTCAAAGACATGTTTCAAGCACATGAGTTTCAAAAGAATCTGTCTGTGCAAATACATGGAGTATCAACACATTTTGAGTGTGGCTAAGGGAAGGTGGTGTAGACTCACCAGCCTCTCCAGCTTCTGCTTCCTCAAAAAAAGGTTAGGATACAGAAAATTATGAATAAATGAAATGCTTTGGTTCCTGGGGATTTTTCATATATATATGTGTGTAAATTGAGTTCTTTATATTTTGGAAATCAGCCCACTGTCAGATGTGGGGTTGGTGAAGATCTTTGTCCATTCTGTAGGATGCTGTTTTGTTCTAATGACAGTGTCCTTTGCCTCACAGAAGATTTTCAGTTTCATGAGGTTCCATTTATTAATTGTAGATCTTGGTGTTTTCATTATTGGTGTTGTATTCAGGAAATGGTCTCCTGCGCCAATGCGTTCAAAGTTCTTGCATACTTTCTTTTCTCTCAGGTTCAGTGTAACTTGGTTTATGTTAAGATCTTTGATCCACTATCCCTGGTACATGAGCTAGCTGTCTGAAGCCCATTACCTATGGTGGGATGCCTTGCTCAGCCTTCATGCTGTGGAGAGTCCCTTAATCGTGCCTCAACTGAACGTACCAGGCTTTTGGAGGAGTGAATGGGTGTTGTGTTTAGGGGTATCCCTGAGGGGAGCAGGAGGAGATATAAGAGAAGGATCTGTGATTAGTATGTAAAATGAATAAGAATTACATTTTTAAAAAAACTGATCTTTGACTTACTTGAACGTGAGTTTTGTGTAGGGTGATTTATATGGATTTATTTGCAGTCTTCTATATTTATTTAGATGAGCACCATTTGTTGAAGATGTTTTCTTTTTTCCATTGTATAATTTTGGCTTCTTTGTCAAAAATCAGGTGTCCATAGGTGTGTGGATATACATGAGTCTTTGATTTCACTGATCCACCTTTCTGTTTTTATATCAGTATCATGTGGTTTTTATTGCTATATTCCTGTCATAGAGCTTGAAATCAGGCATGATGATACCTCATGAAGTTCTTTTATTGTACACTATTGTTCTAACTTTAGTGGGTTTTTTCGTTTTCCATATGTAGTCAAGTATTGTTCTCTTGAGGTGTGAGGACTTGTGTAGTAATTTTAATGGAGATTCCATTGACTCTGTAGATAGCTTTTGGAAGAATGGCCTTTTTACATGTTAATCCTACCATTCCATGAGCATGTGAGATCTTTCTATCTTCTAATATGTTATCCAGTATTCTTCTTCAAACACTTGATGTTCTCATCATATAAGTCTTTAACTTGCTTGTTTCGAGGTACACTAAGTTGTTTTATTATTTGTGACTATTTGTTTTGTGACTATTTTGAAGAGTGTTGTTTCTTTGATTTCTTTCTTAGCATGTTTATCATCTTTATATAGGAGGGCTTCTGAGTTTTTCTTTTACCCAGTCATTTCACTAAATGTGCTCATTTGCTGAAGGAGTTCTGTGATAAAACTTTTAGGGCTGCTTCTGTATATACAGATATATATGTGTAAATTAAGGTTCATATTTGTGATCAGAAAACAGGTTACTTTTTTGAAATATTTTGTATTCTATCACTTTCATCTGTATAAAATTTTCTCAAAAGCTGATGGATTCTTTTTTCTACTTACTTTACTTACATGACTTTATGAATTATAAAATTTGTATTCTTGTCCTTTTTAAGTTATAGTAATTTTACTTTAAGCATCTAGTGTTTTAACTGCCTGTATGTCTGGCACCACATTTGTGCAGTGCCACAAAAACCATGACAGGGCAATCAATTTGAGGAACTGATGTTACAGATGATAGATATGAACGACCAAGTGGGTGATGGATTTGAATATAAGTCTTGTGAAGAGCCATCTCTCCAGCCTCCAATTTGTAATTCTTAAAACATTTGGTCCCCAAAGACCAAAGCATTTCATTGCTTCAAAATTTTCTGTATCTTAACTATTTTTGTGAGGAAGCAGAAGCTGGAGAGGCTGGTGAGTCAACACCAGCTTCCCTTAGCCACACTCAAAATATGTTGATACTCCATCACAGTTAAACCATTTGCGCAGATTCTTTTAAAACTCATGTCATTGAAACATGTCTTTGAAAGCTCTTGTCTGCAACTTACTTTATACATTGTTTTCTAGAGGAACAGTCAATTTCCATGGTAAAAATCAGCCATCCTATATAGAGATGTCACATTAAATGTCATTTTCAGGTAGGTGCTAAGCTGTGACAGACATTTCCTTGGGATGAACAAGTCATTGTGTTAAGAGGGAAGATGCTGCATTTAAAGAATGCAAAAATGTGATTCTATCTTCATTGTTCATATAATCATATGCCTACTGTGTTATCATGGTTGTCATGTCGACCATGAAAATTCACTGTATCATTAACACAATTCCATCTTGAGGAAGGGAAAGTACATGAAGTATAAAATAATAGTCTGAGTTTTCTGTGCAGTGTTCTCCTGGACAAGCTGCTGTACAGTGATACAATAGTGTCTCCTTTCATAGAAGAAGGAAAGACTCAAATCATTCATTATGCTCAGAGGATTAAGAAGTGTCTTGAAGAAAGCAGTGTTCTCTCTGATCTTCACTCCAGTCTGCACAGAAGTCGTCTCCATGTCCTCTCAGAGTAAAGCTCTAAGAACCACTGAGGAATTGGCTCTTCAGATGTTCCTGCTTTTCGAGGTTGGGATTGGGACTCTGGCCAACATTTTTATGTTTTTCCACAATTTCTCTCCCATCTTTACTGGCTCTCGACTGAGGCCCACACAGGTCATTGTCACCAACTTGGCTGTGACCAATGCCTTCCTTCTCCTTGCATCTGCATTTCCAAGCATCATGATGGTTTTTGTTCCAAAGAAACCTCCAGCTAACTTGCAATGCAAAATATTGTTCTTTATTCCTGAGGTGGCTAGAAGCACAAACATGTGCTCCACCTGTGCCCTGAGCATCCATCAGTTTCTCACTCTTGTTCCTGGTCCCTGGGGTAGGCTGATTCTCCAAGGAAGATCCCCTGACGGCCTGAGTTATTCTTGTTACAGTTGTTGGTTGTTCAGTGTCTTAAATAATGTCTACATTCCAATGAAAGTCAGTGGTCCACAGAGAACAGGCAATGACACTAACAATCAAAGCAATTTTCTTTGCTCCACCTCTGATTTCAGTGTAGGCATCGTCTCCTTGCATTTCGCCCAAGATGCCACATTCATCAGCATCATGGTCTTGACCAGTGTCTCCATGGTTCTTCTCCTCTATAGACATCACCAGCGAACACAGCACATCATGACTTCCACTCAGAACCACAGAGGCCATGCTGAGACCAGAGCAGCCCAAACTGTCCTGATGGTCGTGGTCACATTTGTTGCCCTGTACCTCCTAAATTTTATTTGTATCATCTTTCACACTATTTTAACAGACTGGGGTCTCTTGTTGAGGCATGTAGATGAAGCTTTGACTGCAGGCTTCCCCACTATTTCTCCCTTCTGTTGATCTTTAGGGATCCTAAGGATCCTTGTTCTGTGCCCTTCAACTGCTGAAAACCACAGTCAAAAGGCCAAACACAGAAAACAGCTTTACCAAATAATAGTAATAATAAATAATAAATAATGGTTTGAAAATTCTGTCTTTACAAAAGGGGCATTGTGACTCACTACAGGCATCCCAGTACTGGGGACTTTAGCTAGGAGAATTGCAATGTAATTAATGGTATATCCCAGAGCTATGGAGTGAGATACTGGACAACCTCTGAGCCCCAGTCTCATAACTCTCAAACTAACTCCCCATAAAGAAAGTGGAACAAAGAAAGAAAGACAGGAAGGAAGGCAGGAAGGAAGGAAGGAAGGAAGGAAGGAAGGAAGGAAGGAAGGAAGAAAGAGCCAGTTATGACATAACTTTACACTCATCCTATGTAGTCAATGTGTTAGTCTTGATGGATTAGAGGATTCCATGACCTCAATTAATGCATATACTTGGTAATCTTTCCTTTACCAGTGGTACTGTGCAAACATACCTAGCTTGTCATGTGAAGAGTTTATACAAATGTTATCTCATGTAAACAAAGCTAATAACCTTATGTATTGGCGTATTGTTGTCAATGGATAGATGTAAATTTTAAAGTTGAAAACAGAGATTTGTGCTTACCCTGGACACATATAAGGTACCTGAACAATAAATATATGTCCTGCTACTCTTTGTGCCTTTGTTTCCCATGTATTTATCTGAAATGCCACCATGTTGGATAGGGAGAGTATTGTGGATTGAAAGGTTACTTCCCACACTTCCAGGTAAACCTTCTTTAATTTTACCTAAGGAAATGTTCCTGTAGGGATAAATATCAATGAAGATATGGAAACTTTGTTTCTGGGATTTATGATGTGAGGTTTTACACTTCATCACTGAAAGTCAAAATGAAGAGCCTAGTTCCTATGAAGTCCTATAGGACTTCATCTTCCCCTGATTATTCTGTCATCCTCCTGATAGTGTATTCTATGGTCTGGTTTCAGCACACTTTATCCTTCTTTTTTTTTTTTTTTCAGACAGGTTTCTCTGTGTAGCTTTGGCCTTTTCTGAACTCACTTGATGAGTCTTTGGGAAATTGAGGGTCACCCACAGATAACCATTTTCTAGTTAGACCAACTGTCATCTAGTTAGATCACTATCTTCGTTGTATATTATAGAATGATGTAATAGAGCCTTGAGGCAGGGGGAGGGGCTTTGACCTGACTCTACCGAATGGACCTAGCTCTGCTGACTCCCCATGGGAGGCCTCACATTTTCATAAGTGGGAATTGGGGGAGGGTGGGCAAGGGAAAGCTGTAGGGCTGAGAGGACGGATGAGGGGGATCTGTAATTGGTATGTAAAATGAATTAAACTTATTTTAAAAAAAGAAAAAATACACCCAGAATGTCAAACTTGAAAAAAAATATAATGCGACTAATTAAAAGAAAATAAAGAATGATATGATAAATCTATCTCACATCCAATATACTATATACTGCTGTAGGATTCTCTCATCAGCAGCATCCATGAACAGACAAGGAGGAGTACATCTCCACTCTAAACCCTGAAGATAACATGCTCTATATGGTTTTGATTCATCTGCTGGCTACATAAGGATTATGTATAGCGCTCTCTTTCTGTCTTTCTCTGTCTCTGTCTCTGTCTCTGTCTCTGTCTCTGTCTCTCTCTGTCTCTCTGTCTCTGTCTGTCTGTCTGTCTCTCTCTCTGTGTGTGTGTGTGTGTGTGTGTGTGTGTGTGTGTAAATCTTCTTTTGATGAAGTATAAGAAATCTTAGTGAGTCTCATGTGATTTGTGTCCAGCCTCCATCCTGGAATCAACACCTGTCTTCTGTTCAGCATCCACCAGGAGTTCCTATGCCTATGTGAGGATATTTCCTGGACTATACAAGGCAGAAAATATTCCTGTCTGACATTGTTGTCATACAGGTCTGCTGGGAATATATAAAGCTTTGCAGTTTTATATTATGCACTCTAGGAATATTAATTTATTTCATTATGCTATGTATGCTGTTTTGGATTAAATTCTCTTTTTTATTTAACTTGCTAATTTTATCATGTTTCATCATGTGAAGGAAATATATGAAATGTAAAAGTAACAGGACATAGGAAAAAGATAATGGTGGAAATGTGTAAGAAAGGATATATATATATTTTTTTAGAATTTTTTTACTTTTTTGTGAATATTGTAGAGCTGAATACAGAGATCTGCTCTACTGATGTGATTAAAGTGAATGGCTGAAAGGATATATTTTAGAAAAGAAGGATTTGTGTACAAAGTTTAAGATGGAAGATTGTTTCTCCTAGCATCATTTAGAAAGGTGGAAATCTTACCAAGACTAAGTATGGCATGAATTGAATGTGAAAGATAAGATGTCGATATGGCACCAGTGATCTGGATTTTCTAAGTTCAAAATTCAACACACTGAAGTCACTGGAGTTTTCTGAAAGTAATGATCTGCCCTTGGTAAGTTTTTCAAGTTGTACTTTAAAGAAACAAAGTGGCCATCTATTCAGTGTGTATTAAAAAGTGTTAGCTTAAAAAAAGAAAAGAATAAAGAAAAAAGAAAATAGAAGGAAACAAAGCACTCAATGAGGGAGCAAACAGGAGGCAATGCATTGCCTAAGGCCTGAAAGTCTGCCCACCATCTGAAACATTCCATTACCCAGGCAACAAGGACAGATCTGGTGAGAAGGCTGTTGGCATCATGTGTAGCTCACTGGATGTGTTCCCTCCAGTCAGGGCTGAGAGTAATGTCACAGAAAGCTCACATCCTAGCAACACTAAGAAAGAAATTAAGATGGCAAAGGTGAAGTGCTTGGGCTCCTAGGCTGAATATTGACAGCTGCTGTCTTTCCAGTCATTGCCATTGTACATTATAGAGACATTTGGGTGATTAAATTGTCAGAATATTTACATAGATGCCATCAAGTGTATCCAGTCTGTGGCCTGCTGAATGCACCGAATACAGCTCATCACAAAACTGCAAACTTCATTAAGATACTGTATTGTTTTTGTAAGTTTTTGGTTCAGGTTTTTGTTTGTTTGTTGTTTTTGTAATTCAATTGCATGGTTCTTGGGTGTGAAACTTGTAGATATTGAGGTCATGTTGTACTGTCTAAAGACTGGACATACCTGATTAATGAGCATCTGCACATCAATTGCTTATGTCCCATTGGCCCAATTAAAGGCACAGCATCAAACAAGAGGCCACTGAGCTGGATTTGGTGGGTCAAGTTAGGCTGTACTAGTTGTTTAACATTTTGAAAAATCTTAATCTATTAAGTTCACTGGAAAACTGCAACGATTAGGCCACATGTGTGGTACATGCCTTTAATCCCACCATTCAGGAGTGAAGGCAGGAAGATCTCTGTGAGTTTCAGGCCAGCCTGATCTACATAGTGAGTTCCAGACCAGCCAGGTTTGCATAGTGAATGTGCCTCAAAAGTAATGTAAATAAATAAATAAATAATCGGTATAAAATAAACAAAAGTAAAAAGCAAAAAAAAAGTGTTAGCTTCTGCCCCAGCTCTATATAAATATTATGAAGGAGAGAACAATACCAGACTTGGCTGGAGATATGGCTGAGCAGTTAAGAGAGTTGTTTTCTTACAGAAGACCAAGGTTCAGTTCAGAGGACCTATGTGATAGCTCACAGGCACCTGTGGTTCCAGTTCCAGAGATTCAGTGTCCTCTTTTGACACTCAGGGTGCTAGGCATGCATGTGGTGCACAGACACACACTCAAGCAAACATTCATACACGTAAAATAACAATACTGTAACAACACCAGACTGACACAAGTGCCCTCCCGGTTCTCAGTAAGGATTCTGGCAAGTCTGTACTGCTGTGGACAGTGGGATTAAGAGGGGTGATCCTCCAAGGTCAACCAACTCCTGGAGGAACATGGAGCATCTCATAAAATATCCTGTAGCCTTGTTAAGTCACCTGCCCCCTAATTTACAGAGGCCATGGAGACTCTACTAGGTAGACTCAAAGCAGTGTACAGTCTACAAAGATGACATTCAAGATAGAGGAGATTTTCCCTCCATGATCCCAAGCAAAGCCATGATCCAGCAAGGCCTTTGACACATTCTCACCTGGATGGATCAGCTTGTAGAAGAAAGGCTAAAAGAACTGGAGGTTCCTGCAAGACCAATTGATCCCTGAGGAAAATATCTTCAAGTAGTGTTGATCTTCAAAAGTAAAGGGTTAACTTTAGCCCTGGTCTAGCTTCAATGCCCAAATAGAAATGGTGACAAAAGAATAAGCTATTTTTCTTTTAAACTCAAATGATTTTCTTCTTTTGCACAACCTTGTATGATCTTGAATCGCAGAGTATGCCAAACTATGCCAATCCCTGAGACATGCTGTAGACATCCCATTCTGTTTTGGGACCTTCCCAAATATGCTTTGCTACTGAATTATAATATAAAATATATAAAATATATACATATATATATATATATTTATATATATATATATATATATATATATATTTAATCTAGCACATATTCTGAGATCTGTTCACCAGTGGTCCAAGTTTTTTCCCTAGAGGTTCTAGAAGACAGTGCATGCTGACATCCACCATCTTGGATCTTCTGGCAATGGTTTCCTACAGCCTAATTTTTCCTCATTTGTCATCAACCACTCTCTCTGCCTGCACAGCATCTTTGTAGACTCTCACTATCTCACTTTCATGCTGTTGTCGTTTCGATAAGGTGCACCACATCAGTCTCCACCGTTTTAATGCTAGCTTTCCAAGTGGTTGTGGTTTAGAAAGGATAAAGATGTGTGTCCTTTTTGATGGAGGTTTATTACTGGGGGCCAAGGTTAAAGTATAAAGTTTCTTTAAACTTTGAATGCCTCTCACCATCCCAAGTTCACTTTCTCCCCACTTCTGGAGTATCAAGATATGAACTCTCAGCTTTCTCTGCCATCATTCCTCTATTGTACCATCATGGTCTCAAACAATCTAAATTCATCAACCAGTTAGCCACTTCCTTTAATTGGGATCTTTGGTCATGGTGTCTTGTCACAGAACTGAGACCCTTAAACACAGGCTTTTGAAATTTTATATGACATGGATTATTGTATGTACACATGTGCACATGTGCCATGGTGTAGGTGTGAATGTCAGAGGACAACTTGAGTGGTCAATTTCTCCTTGTACAATGTAAATCTGAGAATATAACTTAGGCTGTCAGTTTTCAGACCACACAGTAGTTCTATTTTCACCTTTTAAAGAAATTTCCCCTATGAATCTCCACTGATATGAATTGTGATAGCTGAGAAATTCCACTTGGCTAGGGAGTGCACAGTCTTTAACCTCACGGTAAAGGTTCACAGATTGGTTGGTAATACGAACAGTAATTCACATGGCATCTGATCTTGGTAAACTAGACAGTAAACACTAGAGTGGAAGTTCATGTGTCTGTCATGTGACAACCCATAGATACCCTGACAGATTGCAGCAGGACTTGGAGGGGAGTGATAACATAGGAAAATGGATCACAGACCTATGACCTTCCACTGAATCAGTGAGAGTCCCTGGGAGGCTCCAAGAAATATGGATTGATGAAGACAATCAAGAACCATGTCCCAGATGCATGACTTCACTCTGTTCCAGTTACTACCCCAGGATGTCTGAAGAACATCAGTTTGAAGAAGTCCTTATGGATTGTCTCACCAAGTGCCAGACCCTGCTTGCTATAATTTTGAACAGCCTGTCAAGATGTGACCACTGGGGCAATAGAGGCAACACTATCTATGGGGGTGTCTGACAGAATCATCAACTCAGAGGTATTGTTGATATCGACAGAAAGCCCTTGAGTGAGTAACCAGCTTAAAATTCCAGCATGGACTGGTAAGGGAGAAGGGATGTCCCAACACAAGTTGAAGTTGGTGGGTGGATGATGTCGGGATGTAGAGTCACTTTTCTTTGTGAGATAAGACCTGGCAGTGTCCCCATGCCATAGTGCATGACCCAAAATCCAAAACCTGTGGGCAGCACTTTTGGATTTTGGAGTAATTACAAAAAAGAAGACTCGAATAAAGAGATGAAACTATTGGAAGGCACATAGAAATGCTGGCAAAGCCTTAGGGTGTGTATGACGTAGTTTCAGTAAAACATCCTGAATAGACACCCCTGACAGGGTTTGTACCCCTTTTGTGGTTATTCCACAGGAATATCTATATGAGGAGGAGGAAGGAACACAGCTGTTAACCAAAAACGAGAGATATTCCTTCCTGTACTGGTAGGAATAGGACTTATCATCTCCCTTGAATCTTCCGGGCTACAACAACTGCCATCACCCAGACACATCCTCTGCCTGGAGACTTCAGACACAGACTTGATCAGACAATGACATCTACAACTGAGAGCCTCCAGTCACTCTAAACACAGATGAACTGTCCTGCCAGGGTAATAATAGAAGAACACTAGACATAATAACTGCTGAACATGGGGACACTTGCTTGGTATTCTGGGAAGAATGTGGCTTCCAGGTAAACAAATCAGATGTTAAAACTAATGTCAACACCCTCAAAATACTCCACTAGACCTGCTCTAAAAATTCCAGCCATAGATCAAATTATCTGGTTCCATTCCTGCTCATTTTCTTGGCTCCCACCCTCTATCAGTGCTCTGATTGTACTGTTTTATTTGGATGCTTGCCCCCTGCTTTATTTATTGAGTCTGGTGACAGATCACCACCATTGCTAAAATTACCAACAATCAGGTCATGGTTCACTACCAGACCCTGGACTCTTCTGACACAGGTGACAGGTTCCTTAAGGTTTACAATGATTCCTCTCCATTAAAAAATAAAACAGGAAGATGTTGGAAGTCATGGCTGACTGGTTAAGGTCACAGCCTGCCATGAGCCTAGCACCTTTACCTACAAGCTGAGCAAAATGAACCACCTCCCTCTAGCAGAACTTCCTGCTCTCTACCTAGCTCTATCTGGACAATGTCCCCAGGCCTGGAAAAATGACCTTATCCAAAAGCTGTCTCTGAAACAAAATGCCTGATTCATCTTTAACTTAGTCCTTGGCACAGATCCCCACTATGAAGACTTGTCCTAGGAGCTCTGCTATAGGACCCTACAGCCACATACTAAGCCTTGTGATAGGGTTGTGCACCTTAATGCAAATTAGGGTTTGTCCCCAAGATCCGATACATTCCTTATACTCTGGAATAAAATTGAACTTATTCACTGAAATCTGTCTCCCAACGAGCTGTCTGCATTCCTGCTCATGGGTCATCAAAGATTTCTGTTGCCCCATCTGCCTCTTTCCCCTCTCGATCTGGTGGCCAACAGGCCCAGAGGGAGAGGACCCCCACACAAGTCATTGTCTTTTACTTTTTATCTTTGGTCTAGTTCGATGTTTCATAATTCCTAAATATTGACCAGAGATAATTGTTGTACAAAAAACTAGAGTGACATAGAAGTTAATTAAAGAAAAAATCATTGTATCCAACCAGCAGAATGTCTGCCTACTGGAGATTCAACCTTCACATCACATGGGTCAATCACCTGGCCAGGAGATTATGCCCCAAGTGGAAGGACCACACCTAAAAGATCGGCTCACCTTAAGCCATATTGAAGTAGAGATATTTTTTAAAAAATCACTTTGATGAACTATTGTAATTTTTCTTCCCATGTTCCCATATGCTAGCAAGGCTCTTAAAGAGCACAGCCATGCTGCTCTGAATTACCCTTCCTTCTTTCTCTGCTCTAAGCATGATTGACACAATGGTTTTATTCTTTAGTATTTCTTCAAGCCCCACACCCCACCATGGGGCTGTCTGCCACTGTGTGACTCATCTCTGTTCTGGCTTACCTCAAGTTCATGGTTCTTTCTCAACACTAGTTGGTTCACAGATGGGAAAATACCAGACTCCTGATGACATGTTGATGGTCTTCCTTAAGGATTTTATGCCAGTATGATTTTGAAAGTGTGGAACTGTACTGTACAATAAGCCCCATTGGAAATACATTCAACAAATCCCTTGATCTACTCTGAAGTGCACCTCTTCACACCTGATGACAACACAAATTGAAAACTTAGAGGCTCCCAAAGGATACATGGGAAACTTTTTCTAACTTCTGACAGCTATTCCTTAGCATCCAACAAAGTCATAAACATTATCATTAACAAGGTAAAAACTGTGATTTGCCCTGAGGACCAGTGTTTTTTTTCCTTCATTGTAGATAGTCTCCATTCAAACACTGTCACTGACACCACACATGACAAAGTAATGCACTCTCTGAGGGATGTTAGTCTAATAAACAGTACTTTATGAGCGCTGGTACCCTGTGTTCATTCAGGCACCTGCACTATGTTCCATGGAAAATATTGGAGAGGTAAGCCTTTCCTTGTACCTTTCTCAGGAAGAGAAGATCTTAAAATGGAGAATAAATAAGAGCTTTGTTTCTTCAGTAAGTGTTTAGGAGGTGGCCTCCATCTCTGTGAGCATCTCTATCCTTCCTGTGGCTAGGAAGGTGGGATTATTGCACCTGTAGATGTCTGCTTAACATTCTCTTCTCCCTATTGCAACTCTTCTGAAGTCAACATTAATGGTTAGGATAGTTGATTTTTGTCTCTTCTTTACCTAATGATGCCAATGATTTCTTCATCCCTAGGAAATATCTGTTTCACAGCTTAACACTTAGTTGAAAATGTCATTGAACTTGACATCCGTGTATGGGATGGTTAATTTTAACTGATGGATGGAGACTGACTGTTGCTCTGGAAAGCAATATATGAAGTAAGCTGCAGATTAAATAAGAGCTTTCAAAGACATGATTCAAAGACACGAGTTTCCAAAGAATTTGTCTGTGCAAATGGTTTAACTGTGATGGTGTATTATCACATTTTGTGTGTGGCTGAGGGAAGCTGGTGATGGCTCAGTTTCTGCTTCCTCATTAAAATAGGGAAGATACACAAATTATGAATAAAATGAAATACTTTGGTACCTGGGGATTTTTCCATATGTGTGTGTAAATTGAGTTCTTTATATATTTTGGAAATCAGCCCTCTGTGAGATGTGGGGTTGGAGTAGATCTTTCCCATTCTGAAGGCTGCTGTTTTGTCCTACGGACAGTGTCCTTTGCCTTACAGAAGTTTTTCAGTTTCATGGGGCCCCATTTATTAGTTGTTGATCTTAGTGTCTGCACTATTAGTATTTTATTCAGGAAATTGTCTCCTGTGCCAAAAGTTCAAGGCTGTTTTCCACTTTCTCTTCTATCAGGTTCAGTATAACTGGATTTATGTTGAGTTCTTTGATTCACTTGTACTTGAGTTTTGTACATGGTGATAGATATGGATCTATGTGCAATCTTCTACATGCAGACATTCAGTTAGATCAGCACCATTTGTTGAAGATACTTCCTATTTTCCATTGTATAATGGAAATTTGCTTCTTTGTCAAAAATCAGGTGTCCATAGGTGTATTGATTTATGCATGGGTCTTTAATTCCATTGACCAACCTTTCTGTTTTTATGTTAATAACATGTGGGCTTTATTACTATTGTTCAGTAGTACAATTGAAATCTGGGATGGTGATACCTCTGGAAGTTCTTTTGTATATGATTCATGATTCATTTAGCTATCTGGGTTTTTTGGTTGTCCATATGTAGTTGAGTACTGTTCTTTCAAGGTCTGTAAAGGACTGTGTTTGGATTTAATTGAGATTGCATTGAATCTGTAGATTGCTTTTTGGAGGTTGGCCATTTTTACTATGTTAATTCTACCAATCTATGAGCATGTTAGATATTTCCATCTTCTGATATCTTCTTCAGTATTCTTCTTCAAACACTTGATGTTCTTGTCATATAGGTCTTTCACTTGCTTGGTTAGAGTTACACCAAGATATTTTATATTCTTTGTGGCTATTTTGAAGGGTATTGTTTTCTTTATTTCTTTCTCAACCAATTTATCATTTGTATATAGGAGGGCTACTGATTTTTTTGAGTTAGTCCTGTATACAGTCACTTCAAATAAGATGTTTATCTGCCGAAGGAGTTACCTTTTAAAACTTTTGAGGTTACTTATGTACATAAGGATACACATGTGTAAAATGAGGTTCATATTTTTGATCAGAAAACTGGTTACTTTTCTGAAATATTTTGTATTCTATCACTTTGATGATATGTATAACATTTTCACAAAAGCTGATGGGTTCTTTTTTGGCCACTTACTTTACTTACATGATTTTATAAATTACAAGTTTGAATTCTTGTCATTTTAAATATATAGTAATTTTACTTTATACATCTAGTGTTTTAAGTGCCTGTATGTCTGGCACCAAATTTGTGCAGTGCCACAAAAACCATGAGAGGGCATTCAACTTGGGGAACTGATGTTACAGGTGATGTGAACGACCATGTGAGTGCTGGATTTGAACATGAGTCTTGTGAAGAGCCATCTCTCCGAACCTCCAATTTGTATTTCTTAAGACATTTTATCATTGATGGAAGTTGTTGCATTTGAAAGATAAAATAAATGTATTTCTCGATTTACTGTTCACATATTTATATGCGATAATGTTATACCATGAGTGTCATGTGGACCAAGAAAGATACAGCTGTATCACTAATTCACGTCCATCATGAGGTGAGGGAAAGTACATAAAGTACAAAGTAATAGTCTGAGTTGTCTATGCAGAGTTCTCCAGGACAAGCTCCTGTACTGTGATACAATAGTGTCTCCCTTCATAGAAGAAGTAAGACATAAATCATTCTAATGCTCAGACATTGAGAAGTGTTTTGAATACAGCAGTGTTCCTCCTGGTCATCACTCCAGCCTGCACAGAAGTTGTCTCCATGTCCTCTCAGAATAAAACTCTAAAAGCCACTGAGGAATTGGCTCTCCAGATGCTCCTGCTTTTCGAGATTGGGTGTGGGACACTGGCCAACATTCTTCTGTTTGTCCATAATTTCTCTCCAATCTTTACTGGCTCTCGACTGAGGCCCACACAGGTCATCATCACCAACTTGGCCTTGGCCAATGCCTTCCTTCTCCTAGTCACTGCATTTCCAGACAACGTGAGGGTTTTTGTTCCAAGGAGTCCTCAAACTAACCTGCAATGCAAATTTGGGTACTTCATTCGTGTGGTGGCTCGAAGCACAAACATGTGCTCCACCAGTGCCCTGAGCATCCATCAGTTTATCACTCTTGTTTCCGGTCATCCGGGTAGTCTGATTTTTCCAGGAAGATCCCCTGATGTCCTGAGTTATTCCTGTTACAGTTGTTGGTTGTTCAGTGTCTTATATAATGTCTACATTCCAATCAAAGTCACTGGTTCACAGAGCACAGGCAATGACACTCAAAATCAAGGCAAGTGGGTCTGCTCCACATCTGGATTCAGTGCAGACCTTGTCATCTTGCGTTTTTCCCATGATGCCACATTCATCAGCATCATGATCTGGACCAGTGTCTCCATGGTGCTTCTCCTCCATAGACATCACAAACGAACACAGCACATCCTCACTGCCAATCAGAACCACCGAGGCCATGCTGAGACCAGAGCAGCCCAAACTGTCCTCATGCTGGTAGTCACATTTGTTGGCTTGTACCTCCTAAATTTTTTTTGTCTAATCTTTCACACTTTCTTAATGGACTGTCGCATCTGGTTGAGGCATGTAAATGAAGTTTTGATTGCAGGCTTCCCCACTGTTTCTCCCTTCCTGTTGATCTTTAGGGATCCTAAGGATCCCTGTTCTGTGCTCTTCAACTGCTGAAGACCACAGTCAACATGATAAACATAGAAGACAGCTTTACTAACAGCCATATACACTCTATTAAGTAAAAGTTGTTTGAAAATCCTTCCTCATAAACCAGACATGTTGATTCCCTGAACTTATCCCAGCACTGGGGAGACTGAGCCAGGAGGATTGAAATGTAATCAATGGCATGTCAGCCTGCAGAGTGAAATCTGGGCCAAATTGTGACAAGGAGACCAGTTCACAACTCTGTATCTGCACCCTAAGAAAGAAAGAAAGAAAGAAAGAAAGAAAGAAAGAAAGAAAGAAAAAAAAAAAAGAAAGAAAAGAAGATAAATTAACAAATGAGAGAAAGCAGAATGAAAAAGAACACCAGTCATCTTATAAATATTCACCCCAGCCTTAGCAAATCAATGTGTTCATATATTGTATTAGAGCGCATGCAATCCATTCTGCATCCTATATATCCATATCCTTTTTATTTTTTTAAATATTTCTTTTTTATTACGAGATTTTTCTATTCATTCTATTTGTCAATCACAGTTTCCCCTGTCCTAGATTCCCCTGGTACTCTTCCCCAACCCATGCCTATTCCCCCTCCTCCAAGGCAAAGTCTCCCATGGGGAGTTAGCAGAGATTGGCACACTCTGCCGAGGCAGGTCCAAGCCCCTTCTCTCTGCACCAAGGCCATGCAAAGCATCTCACCATAGGCACTAGGCTCTAAAAAGCCAGCTCACGCACTAGGGACAGGTCCCGGTCCCACTGCCTGGGACCCAGCAAACAGTTCAAGCTAAACAACTGTCTTGCATATCCAGAGGGCCTAGTCTAGTACCATGTGGTCTCCTCAGGTATTGGTCCACAGTTCATGGGTTTCCACTAGTTTGGCTAGTTGTCTCTGTACGTATTCCAACCGTGGTCTCAATATTCTTGCTCATAGAATCCCTCCTCTCTCTCATTGATTGGACTCCTGGAGCTTTGCCTGGGACCTGGTTGTGAATCTCTGCATCTGCCTCCAACAGTAGCTGGATTAGGGTTCTATGATGTCAGTTAGGGTATTCAGCCATTTGATCACCAGAGTAGGTCAGACCCAGTACCTTCTCGACCATATCCAGTAGTCTGTGGTGGAGTCATCTTTGTGGATTCCTGGGGACCTCCCTAGCTCTCTGCTTCTTCCTATTCCCATGGTATCTTCATTTATCAAGGCATTGCTTTCCTTGTTCTTCCACTCTGTTCCTGATCCAGCAGGAACCTCCCACTCCCCTAAGCTTTCATTCCCCCTTCCCTTGCCCTCCATTACCTTCCTTATCCCCAATTTGTTTATGTAGATCTTATCCTTTTCTTCATCATGGGTGATCCCTGTGTCTTTCCTAAGGTCCTCCTGACTAGCTAGTCTTTCTGGAGCTGTGGGTTGCAGTCTGGTTATCCTTTGCTTTACATCTAGTATATACTTATGAGTGAATACATACCATGTTTGTCTTTCTGAATCTGGGTTACCTCACTCAGGATGATTTTTTCTAGTTCCATCCATTTGCCTGCAAACCTCATGATATCATTGTTTCTCTCTGCTGAGTAGTACTCCATTGTGTATATGTAACACATTTTCTTAGTCCATTCTTCAGTTGAGGAGCATCTAGGTTATTTCCAGGTTCTGGCTATTACAAATAGTGCTGCTATAAACATAGTTGAGCATGTATCCCTGTGGTATGATTGAGCATTCCTTGGGTTTATGCCGAAGAGTGGTATAGCTGGGTCTTGTGGAAGATGGATTCCCAATTTTCTGAGAATCCATCATACTGATTTCCAAAATGTCTGAAGAAGTTTGCATTCCCACCAAGAGTGCAGTGTAGGAGTGTTCTCCTTGCTCCATATCCTATACAATGTAAGCTGTCTTCGGTGTTTTTGATCTTAGCCATTCTGGCGGGTCTAAGATGGTATCTCAGTGTTGTTTTGATTTGCATTTCCCTGGTGACTAAGGATGTTGAGCAATTCCTTAAATGTCTTTCAGCCATTTGAGGGGGGTCTTCTGTTGAGAATTCTGTTTAGATCTGTACCCCATTTTTTAATTGGATTGTTCAGTATTTTGAGTCTGGTTTCTGGAGTTCTTTATATACTTTGGAGATCAGTCTTCTGTCAGATGTGGGGTTGGTGAAGATCTTTTCCCATTCTGTAGGCCGTCATTTTGTCTTAAAGACCATGTCCTTTGCCCTACAAAAGCTTCTCAGTTTCAGGAAGCCCCATCTTTTAATTGTTGCTCTCAATGTCTGTGCTACTGGTGTTATATTTACAAAGTGATATCAGGTACCAATGCGTTCAAGACTACTTTCTACTTTCTCTTATATCAGGTTCAGAGTAATTGGATTTATGTTGAGGTCTTTGATCCACATGGACTTAAGCTTTGTGCACTGTGATAGATGTCTTTGTGCACTGTGATAGATGTCGATCTATTTGCAGTTGTCTACATGTTGACATCCATTTATGCTAACACCATTTGTTGAAGATTGTTTTTTCCCCCGACTGTAAAATTTTGGCTTCTTTGTCAAAAATTAAGTGTCCATACATGTGTGGATTAATGTCTGGTTCTTCAGTTTGATTTCATTGGTGTTTATGCCACTACTGAGCTGTTTTTATTACTGTAGCTCTATAGTAGAGATTGAAGTCAGGGATCGTGATGCCTTTGCTGTACAGGATTCTTTTAGCTGTCCTGGGTTTTTTGTTTTTTCATATGAAGTTGAGTATTGTTCTTTCCCAGTTTGTTTGAGGATTTTGATGGGGATTGCATTGAATCTGTAGATTTCTTTTAGAAAGATTGCCATTTTTACTATGTTAATCCTACCTATCCTTGAGCATGGGACATGTTTCGATTTTCTGAGATATTCCTCAGTTTCTTTCTTCAGGAACTTAACTTTCTTGTCATACAGGTCCTTCACTTGCTTAGTTAGAATTACCCCAACATATTTTATATTATTTGTGGCTATGGCAAAGGGTGATGTATCTCTGATTTCTTTCTCAGCCTGTTTGTCCTTTTTATATAGGAGGGCTATTGAATTTTTGAGTTAATCTTGTATCCTGCCACATTACTGAATGTGTTTATCAGTTGTATGAGATCCTTGGTCGAATTTTTTTGGTCACTTATGTATACTATCATGTCATCTGCAAATAGTGAAAATTTGACTTCTTCCTTTCAAATTTCTATCCCTTTGATCTCTTTTTGCATCCTATTTCTTTAGGTAGAATTTCAAGTACAATATTGAATAGATATTGGGAGAGTGGACAGCCTTGTCTTGTTCCTGATTTTAGTGGAATTGTGTTGAGTTTCTTTCCATTTAATTTGATTGTGGATGTTGGCTTGCTGTAACTTGCCTTTATTATGTTTAGGAGTGTCCCTGTGTTCCTGATCTCTCCAAGACCTTTATCACGACAGGGTGTTGGCTTTTGTCAAAGTCCATTTCAGCATCCAATGAAATGATCACGTGGTTTTTTCTTTCAATTTGTTTATATGGTGTATTACATTATCAGATTTTCATGTGTTGAACCAACTTTGCAAATCGCTGGGAATGAAGCATAGTTAATCATGGTGGATAATCGTTTTGAGGTGTTCTTGGAATCTGTTTGCCAGTATTTTATTGAGTATGTTTGCATCAATGTTCATGAGGGAGATTGGTCTGTAGTTCTCTTTCTCTGTTGCATCTTTGTTTGGCTTGGGAATCAGGGTAATTGTAGCCTCATAAAAGGAGTTTGGTAATGTTCTTTCTGTTTCTATTGTGTGGAACAATTTAAAGAGTATTGGTATTAACTCTTCTTTGAAGATCTGGTAGAAATCTGCACTGAAACCATCTGGTCTTGGGCTTTTTTTGGTTGGGAGACTTTTAATGACTGATTCTATTTCTTTAGGGGTTACTGGTCTATTTAAATAGTTTATCTGGTCTTGATTTCACTTAGATATGTGTTACCCATCCAGAAAATTATCCATTTTTTTAAGATTTTTTTAGTTTTGTGCAGTAGAGGTTTTTGAAGTAAAACCTGATGATTCTCTGTATTTCCTCAATGTTAGTTGGTATGTCTCCCTTTTCATTTCTGATTTTGTTGATTTGGATTCTCTCTCTCTGCCTTTTGCTTAGTTTGGATAAGGGCTTGTCTATCTTGTTGATTTTCTCAAAGAACCAACTCACTCATAGGTAGATATTAGATGTAGAGCAAAGGATGACTAGACTGCTACTCACATCTCAAGGGAGGCTACTTAGTAAAGAGGACCTAAGAAAGACACAGGGATCAAAAAAACCACAGAGAAATGGATGAGATCTACATGAGCAAACTGGACATGGGAAGGTAATGAAGGCCAAGGGTCAGGGGAAAGAGACCTTAGGGGAGCAGGAGATCCCAGCTGGATCAAGAACAGAGAGGGAGAACAAGCAAAGAGAGAGATACCATGATAAATGAAGACCCCATGGGAATAGGAAGAAGCAGAGTGCTAGAGAGGTCCCCAGAAATCCACAAAGATACCTCCACATTTGACTACTGGCAATGGTAGAGAGAAAGCCCGAACTGACCTACTCTGGTGATCTGATGGCCGAACACCATAACTGTCATGATAGAACTCTCATCCAATGACTGATAGAAGCAGATGCAGAGATCCACGACCAGGCCCCAGGTGGAGTTCCAGTAGTCCAATCGGCAAGAGAGAGAGGAGAAATTATATGAGCAGGAGATATTGAGACCATGATTGGAAAAAGAACAGGAACAAATAGCCAAACTAGTGGAAACACATGAACTATGAACCAATAGCTGAGGACCCCCCATGAACTGGATCAGGCCCTCTGGATAAGTGAGACAGTTGATTAGCTTGAACTGTTTGGGAGGACCCCAGGCAGTAGGACCAGGTCCTGTCCTTAGTGCATGAGGTGGCTTTTTGGGCTATGGCCTATGCTGGGACACTTTGTTCAACCTAGGTGAAGGGAGGAGGGGACTGGACCTGCCTCAACTGAATCTACCAGGATGAGCTGAATCCCCAGGGGAGTCCTTGCCCTGGAGGAGGTAGGAATGGGGAGTGGATTGGGAGGAGGGGAGAGAGGGAGTGCAGGAGGAGGAAGGACAGGGGAATCTGTGGCTGATATGTAAAATTAAATTAAGTATAAAATTTAAAAAAATATATGGATTAGGCTCAATAGGCTTTATTTTCCAGCTCTGTCTAAACATTACACAGTGGTTATTAATACCAGCCTTGTAGAGATGACTGAGTAGTTAAGAGTTCTTGTTACTCTCACAAAACACCTGGGTTTGGTTCACAGTTCCTACATGTGGCTCACAGACATCTGTGCTTCAGGTTCCAGGGGATTCAGTGTGCTCTTCTGACCACTCAGGGTACCAGGCATGTGTGTGGTGCACAGACACCTATTGAAGCAAACATTCATACATTAAAAATAAAAAAATAATTTTTTCATTTGTTTCCTTTGATTGAAAGTAGACTCTGTTCTCATACAATATATTCTGATGACAGTTTCCCCTCCTTCTATTTAACCCTTCCCTCCCTCACTACTTCCCTTCTTTCTCTTCTTTCTGTCATTCATATCTTAAGGTCTAGTGAGGTATTTCAGTAGGTTGAGCATCCACTGTGCAGAACTCATAGGTTGAGTTGAATCCCCAGAGCTGTCATAAAGGTGGACAGAGAGAACCAAGTCCCACGCTGTCCTCTGACCTCTACGTATGTGACACAGCATAAGCACACACACCCACACAATTGTAGAGAAATACATAGAAATAGTTAGTAATGAATTAAAGTGTCTGATGGGTGCTGGGGGATTCCAAAGAGATGAAGGGTGGTTCACTTCTTGGGTCCTAACTCGAGGTGATCTCCTTGGCTACATGCAATAGCTGAACTTCCTCCTGTGGGAAATGGATATTTTAATGAATATGATGGTGTTGATGAGGAGGATGGAGATGGAGAAGATGATGATGAAGATGACAGGAATGGAAAGGATGATGGTGGTTATAATAAGAGGGGAGTTTGCATGTGTTTCTTTCTCCTCAATATGAAGATTTAACCTGACTGTACATCAGTATATACATAAATATATAAATAAATGTACATAAAGTATGTACATAATACATGAATAAACATACATAATATTTGATTCAGTAAAAGACAAAATAAATTTAGGTATATTTAAATTGAGTATACTTAAATTTATAGAACCTAAAATAATTATATATAATTTATAGTTATATAAAAACATTTATGAGTGGTGTATATAAATACAAATTATTTGCCTAATATGTGGATACTTAAATCTTTTCAATAATTCGTTTTTTCTATGTATTGTCTATGGTATCTAGAGGGTAGAATTGTTTCCAAATTTAATGTGATATATTGGAATAATATCCAATAATCATTCCTACTCTTAAATTTAATTATTCTTCTCTATTTTCACCCACAAATTATTATGGTTACTCATAATGAGATTTTGAACCTCCATGGTATGATGTGCTAATTTGGTCTCATTGGTTGACTTTCCAGTATCAGTTACATCAGCGTATATATTTCCCAGCCTCTCTGTCTCTAAACTGTCTTTTGGGGCTGGAGAGATGGCTCAGTAGTAAAGAGCACTTGCAGGTCTTGCATAAAACCCGGGTTTGATTCCCAGCCGCCTCATAGTGGCTCACAATCCTCTGTAACTTCAGGCCCAGGGCATATGATGCCCTCTTCTGTCCTCTCAGGACACTGTATATAAACATATATGAAATAAAAACACAAAAAATCTTTATAAAAGGATGTTTAAGCTTTTCTTATTACATTTTAATTGCTGTGTGTGTGTGTGTGTGTGTGTGTGTGTGTGTGTGTGTGCATGTGCACACACACCATGGCCCATGTGTGGAGGTCAGAGGTAACTTTCAGGAGTCAGTTCTCTCTGTCCACTATGGGGGTCCAGGAATTGAACTCAGATGATCCACAGCAAGTGCCTCAACCCACGGAGCCCTCTCAGAAATCCCCTCATCAATTTTCTAGCACTGCCCACTTGATACCAAACAGCCTCACATAGACTGTGCCACTTCTGTATCTCTCTTCTACACTGAATTTTTTGTTCTCCTGCTCCTACAATACACTGCTTTACAAACACTGTTTCTCCATCAGTATGTATCTGTTAATACACCTGTGTGTATTCTATACATCTGATCCAATGACTACTATTATTAATATATTTTGTGTCCATGGGAGTGTAGTGTCCACTGTGGCCAGAGGAGGGCGACAGTTCTCTCAGAGCCAGCTCCCTAACATAGGTACTGGGTGTCAAACCCAGGTCCACTGCAAGAGCAGCCTGTGCTCTGTGGTACTCTTCTCATTCTTTTGCTAAGAGCCATTCTGGTTGGAGTTAGATGGTTCTCATTCTGAAAACTGTGTTTGCATGATGAATAGTGATTCTGACAAGTTTGTTCAACTCTTGGCTTTTGAAGTTAGTGTACAAAGTAGCCACTTCCTTATGGCATTTTCAAACAGTCTTGGTTGACCCTCCCCACATCCATCATCTCCCCATCTTCCTGCCCTTCATCCCTGCTTCACTTCCCCTCCCAGTGATTCCCCCTTTGCACTTTAATATCACACTGTCACACTTTTTATTATCCTTCCACCATTTTCCTTTTACTTTCCAATTTCCCACTTTGCTGGCCTCCTTTCAAGTTTCCTGGCAGTGCAGGCATACTCACCCACACATAAATAAACTCACGTAAAAATTAGAAGCTAGGATATGCATATGAAAGCAAGCAAGCCCCATTTATCCTGAGCTTTGCTTACCTAACTTAATATTCTCTAGTTTCCTTCACTTCCCTGCAAGTTTCATAATTTCATGTTCTCTTTTTGAGTGACTATGATTCCTTTGTGTAAATGCACCCACCACATTTTCATAATCCAGTCATCAGTTGATGGACATCTAGGCTGGTTCCACTCTCTAGCTATTGTGAACAGAGTGGGGATAAGCATGTGTGTAAATGTCTCTGTAATAGTATATAGAGTTCTTTCAGTCCATGTCCAAGTATGATGTAGCTGGGTCATGTGGTAGATCTATTTTCAGCTGCTTGCAAAACTCCCACAGATTTAGACTGATTCCTGGATGTGGTATCTAAAGTGACCCCTGATTTGCTGCTAAGGGCACAGCTCCAGACTCACAGAAGTGCTCAGCAGATTGCACAGTGCTAGAATTAATCTTTAGTACTGCTTCTGACATGGATTCCATTCAGACCTGTGAGGCCAGTTGTGGAGAGTCATGGATCTGTGATCTCACAGTGCCTTGCTGGTGCCCCAAGGGTCCCAGCAGAACTGTGAAGGTGAGTGATGTAATGCGGTTCTCTGACTTCACACTGAGTCAGTTGACAGTCCCTGAGGTTTATCCAGAATCTAGACATGGCCATGGGATCAGGAGCCACGTGCACTATCACTGGAATTGAATTTGAAATTATAAAGGAAAGGCCAGCCTTAGGATGTGATTCCTCTTTCCCTTGCACTTCACACGCTAGAATTCTGGCGATATCTCTCTGTATAAATAAAATGCTGATTGGCCAGTAGCCAGGCAAGAAGTATAGGTGGGACAAGTAGAGAAGAATACTGGGAACAGGAAGGCTGAGGCAGGGAGACACTGCCAGCTGCCTCCATGAGTACCAACATGTAAGATACTGGTAAGGCACGAGCCATGTGGCAAGGTCTACATTTATAGAAATGGGTTAGTTTAAGATAGAAGAACTAGATAACAAAAAGCCTGCCATGGCCATTTACTGGGTTGGGTCTGAGCGACTGAGGTCTGGGACTGGCGGGTGAGAGAAATTTGTCCTGACAGTGGGCCAGGCAGGACTGGAGAAAACTCTAGCTACACTAGAACTGCAGACACACACTCATACTTGGTTCTCTATAGTTGTTGATTGCCTAATCCATATCCTTGCCAGTTTACCCAGGATTATTTATACAGCAGATTCTCTGCACAGTGGCAATACATTAGACCTCTGTAGTGTCAGAGGATACAGGGGTATCTCAGAAAACAAGCCTAAGACCAATGTACAGACAAGTGAACACTGAAATAACTCACAGAATCTGCTGGAGGAAACACGTGCTCCTATGGGTCTACACTGACAGAGTAAACAGTCCCAGGCCACATGTAGAAGAATGTAGGACCTGCATAGGATATACTAGACTCAAGCTCACACAATGATGGTTCTTATGAAAGGACTTGTCTTCAGCATGGTTTTGGCAGATTGAAACAGTTCTGTGTGTGTACAAAAGGGACTGGCTAAAGAAAACCATCCTGACCCTGGAGCCCAGAACTAGGGAAAGATGGCTCAGATCAGAACAGAAAGAAACACAGTTTGGCTCATTCAGATCAGAGCCATCTCTGCCCTTGGCCAACTGGCTTGTGAAACCAACCAATCACAGAGCAGGACAGCAGAATCCTGGACCCCAAGTCAACCCCTGGTTGACTCCATGCCCAGGTCTTCCTGTGTAAACTGCCCTGCCTGGTCAGTTAGAAAAAGGCTGTTCTCTCCACCCTGGTAGAGGCAGCTACTCTCTTGGACTCCTCTTTCTCAAATAAATTTCTTTCTCAAAAGAGATTTGGGTGTGAAGATCTTCATTCACTGACATAGAGAAGATCCTTGCTGAGATGTCCCTAAGTGGTCAGAGCAAGAGAGAGCTGAAAAAGTAACACTTTTCTCTGGAGCTAGAGAAGATTACTGCATTTCTGCAGGGGTTTCCCCTTTGCAGAGTGAAGCAAAAGAAGCAACATCTTAGGCAGGAGAAGCAGAGCTCTGCTAGGAAGACGCTTCAACTGGGGGCTGAGCGAAGCTCCGCTGTAGCTGCTCTCCAGGAGAGGAGCAGGAGTGCTTATCCTGCGGGAAGACCATCCCCCATCACACCAGGTATACCTAGACTTTCCCAAATAGTCAGGATACCCTTCCCTGCTGAAACAGTTCCAGGCCTGACTTTCATGAGAAGTCAGAAAAATTTCCCTTCCAGGGTTGGGCTGCTTCTTTGCAGTTCCAAATGTCAGGGCTCTGCTAAACAACTCCAGGTGTCCAGAACACCTTCAGGGCAGAGCTGTTGTTCTGAGCAGCTCGAGGTGTCTGGGATACTTCACCCTCCAGGGCTGAACTGTTTCTTTGCAGCTTCAGCCATCAAGAGCTCTCATTAGCAGGTCAAGGAATTGCCTGACTCCCCAGGTAGTCAGGACACGTTTCCCCAGAGTTGGAAAACTCATATTTTGGTGCCAAAATCTAGGATCAAACCCAGAGTTGTTGCAACCTATTTACTTACACTGTGCAATGTACACCACCCCACAGGTAATACCATAAATGCATCCCTTAATCCATCCCCAAGTACACATTTTCATAACTAATATCAACATCAATTCCAAACATAGATTATCAAAAATGAAACATGCAAACCTTTTCTAACTTCTGCCCAGCTGTTCCTTAGTAACTACCAAAAGTTGTTTGTGGTGATTGCTATGGGGAGAAAACCTGTTCTTCCTTAGAGCCAACCCAAACTCTAACCATGCAGATGCTGCCACTAAAAGGTGTTGTTTTAATGGTCTTTCTGAGGGATATCAGGGCCAGACACCTGCCCTTTATGAACACTGGCATCCTGGACTCACCTGTATTGAAAACTTCCTGCACAAAGCTCTGTAGATACTATGTGAAACATGATTACTGTGTTGAATTCTGTCTCAGGAAAATAGTTAGGCACCTGGAGTCTTCCTTGATCAGGGTGGGTCAGAGCTGTGTTTCTGAAGTGATTGAGTTCAGGGAAAAGCCTTCACCCCTCAGGAGACTCTCTATCTTGCTATGGCTGTGCCTGTGGAATTCTTGTCACTGTGGGCTTTTTTTTTTTTAAAAAAATATAGAATTCACACATCCCTCTGCACTTGACCAAGACTTCTTGTTCCAACATCAAAAGTTAGGATTTCTGCTTCTTAGAAGTCTTTAGAGTTTGACCAGAACATACTAATGCATTTTATCTCATAGAACCTTTTATTTCATTGGTTACTAGTAAGCTGAAAACTACATGTATGGGCTGGATGTGGTGGTCTCAACTCAAATCAGTTGCAGTAATCAAGAGGTAGAGGCAAGTGGATCTCCCTGACCTGCTCTCCATGAACTCTGCAGCTTGCTTTCTTTTAACACCCTTGATGCAAGGGGTGGTAACACACACTCAACTGGGCCTCCCACATCACCAATTAACCAGAAAATGCAACTATGTGTTTTCCCACAAGGACCTAAAAAAATTAGGGGAGTTTAGCCAGGAAAACTGAAATATAATTAATGGTATATCCCAATGCTATAGAGTGAGATACTGGACCACTTCTGATACAGAGCCGCAGTCTCAAAACTCTCTAACCATCTCCCCCATAAAGAAAATGGAACAAAGAAAGACAGAAAGAAGGAAAGAAAGAAAGAAAGAAAGAAAGAAAGAAAGAAAGAAAGAAAGAAGAAAGAAAGAAAGAATGAAAGGAATGAATTAAGGAAGGAAAGAAGAAAGAGCCAGTTATGACATAACTTTACACTTGATCCTATGTAGTCAATGTGTTAGTCTTGATGGATTAGAGGATTCCATGACCTCAATTAATGCATATACTTGGTAATCTTTCCTTTACCAGTGGTACTGTGCAAACATACCTAGTCTTGTCATGTGAAGAGTGTATACAAATGTTATCTCATGTAAATAATGCTAATAACCTTATATATTGGTGTATTGTTGTCAATGGACAGATGTAAACTTCAAAGTTGAAAACAGACATGTTTTTCTATCCTGGATAATAAGGTACCTGAACAATAAATATGTGTCCGCCTAGTCGTTTGTGTCTTTGTTTCCCATGTATTTTTTGGGAATGCCACCATGTTGGATAGGGAGGGTATTGTGCATTGAAAGGTTGCTTCTCACACGTCCAGGTAAACCTTCTTTAATTTTCCCTAAGGAAATGTTCCTGTAGGGATAAATATCAATAAAGACGTGGAAACTTTGTTTCTGGGATTTACCACATGAATTTTTACACTTCATCAGTGAAAGTCAAAATGAAGAGCCTAGTTTCCCAAGAAGTCTTATAGGACTTCATCTTCCCTGATTATTCTCTCATCCTCCTAATAGTGTATTCTATGGTCTGGTTTCAGCACACTTTATACTTCTTTATGCTACATTTTTGAATTCTTGGTGAGGCTTTTGGGAATTGAGGTGACCCACAGAATAACCATTTTCTATTAGACCAACTTTAATCTAGTTAGATCAATACCTTCATTGTATATTTAAGAATGATGAAATATATCATTAGAGGCACGTGGAGGGACTTTGACCTGCCTCTACCGAATGGACCTAGCTTTGCTAACTCCTCATGGGAGGCCTCACATTTTCATAAGAGGGAATGGGCGGTGGTTGGGTGATCGAAAGCTGTAGGGCTGAGGGAGGGATGTGGGGATCTGTGACTGGTATGTAAAATGAGTAAAACTTATTTTAAAAAAAGAAAAAATACAGCCAGAATGTCAAACCTGAAAAAAAATAAAATACGACTAATTAAAAAAAATAGAGAATGATGTGATAAATCTATCTCACCTCCAATATACTGTATGCTGCTGTAGGATTCTTTCAGCAGCAGCATCCATGAACAGACAAGGAGGAGTACATCTCCACCCTAAAATCTAAACCCTGAAGATAACATGCTCTGTATGGTTTGGATTCATCTGTTGGCTACATAAGGATTATGTATAGCTCTCTCTCTCTCTCTCTCTCTCTCTCTCTCTCTCTCTCTCTCTCTCTCTCTCTCTCTCTGTGTTGTGTGTGTGTGTGTGTGTGTGTGTGTGTGTGTGTAAATCTTCTTTTGATGAAGTATAAGAAATCTTAGTGATTCTTATGTGATTTGTGGTCAGCCTGTCATCCTGGAATCAACTCATATCTTCTGTGCAGCATCCACATTGAGTTCCTATGCCTATGTGAGAATATTTCCTGGACTATACAAGGCAGAAAATATTGCTGTCTGACATTGTTGTCATTGACGTCTGCTGGGAACATCTAAAGCTTTGCAATTTTATATTATGCATTCTAGTAACGTTAATTTATGTCATTGTGCTATGTATGCTGTTTTGGATTAAACTTTCTTTTTTAACTATCCTGCTAATTTTATTATGTTTCATCATGTATAGGAAGGATACGAAATGAAAAGAAACAAGGATGTAGAAAAAAGATAATGATGGAAAGGTGTTAAAAAGGAAATATTTTAGTCAAAGAAGGATTTGTGTATAAAAATTAAGATGGCAGATTGTTTCTCCAGCACCTGTTAAAAAACTGGAAATTCTTACCAAGACTAAGTATGGCATGAATTGAATGTGAAAGATGAGATGTTCATATGGCACCTGTGATCTTGACTTTAAAAGTTTAAAATTCAACACACTGAAGTCACTGGAGTTCTCTGAAAGTAATGATCCACCTGTGGTAAGTTTTTCAAGTTCTGCTTTAAAGGAACAAAAAGTCATCCAGTCAGTGTGTATTAAAAGTGTTAGCTGCTGCCCAGCTCTATATAAATATTATGAAGGAGAGAACAATACCAGTCTTGGCTGGAGATATGGCTGAGCAGTTAAGAGAGTTGTTGTTCTTACAGAAGACCAAGGTTCAGGTCTGAGGACCTATGTGATGGCTCACAGGCACCTGTGGTTCCAGTTCCAGAGATTCAGTGTCCTCTTTTGACACTCAGGGTGCTAGGCATGCATGTGGTGCACAGACACACACTCAAGCAAACATTCATACATGTAAAATAACAATACTGTAACAAATACCAGACTGACACAAGTGCCCTCCCGGGTTCTCAGTAAGGATACTGGCAAGTCTGTACTGCTGTGGACAGTGGGATTAAGAGGGGTGATCCTCCAAGGTCAACTAACTCCTGGAGGAACATGGAGCATCTCATAAAATATCCTGTAGCCTTGTTAAGTCACCTGCCCCTAATTCAGGGAAGCGATGGAGACCCTACTAGTAGACTCTAACCAGTGTCCAGTCTACAGAGATGAATAGCAAGACAGAGGAGACTTTCCCTCCATGATCCCAAGCAAAGCCATGATCCAGCAAGGCCTTTGACAATTCTCACCTGGATGGATCAGCTTGTAGAAGAAAGGCTAAAAGAACTGGAGGTTCCTGCAAGACCAATTGATCCCTGAGGAAAATATCTTCTAGTAGTCTTGATCTTCAAGAAGTAAAGGGTTAACTTTAGCCCTGGTGTAGCTGCAATACCCAAAAAGAAACTGTAACAAAGACTAAGCTATTTTTCTTTTAAACTCAAATGATTTTCTTCTTTTGTGCAACCTCTCATGATCTTGAACAGCAGAGTGTGCCAAACCATGCCAATCCCTGAGACATGCTGTAGACATCCCATTCTGTTTTGAGACCTTCCCAAATATGCTTTGCTACTGAAATTTTAACACCACACACACACCACACACACACACACACACCACACACACACACACAAAAATCAAACTCATAATCTGAGATCTGTTATCCAGTGTCCCAGTTTATTCCCTGGAGGTTCTAGAAGACAGTGCATGCCTGACATCCACCATCTTGATCTTCTAGCGATGGTTTCCTAGAGCCTAATTTTTCCTCCTTTGTCATCAACCACTCTCTCTGCCTGCACAGCATCTTTGTGGACTCTCACTATCTCACTTTCATGCTGTTGTGGTTTGTATAAGATGTGCCATATATAGTCTCCTCCATATTAATACTAGCTTTCCATGCAGTTGTGTTTTGGAAAGGATTAAGATGTGTGTCCTTATTGGTGGAGGTTTATCACCTGGGCCAAGTTTAAAGTATAAAGTTTATTTAAACTTTAAATGCCTCTCACCACCACAAGTTCACTTTCTTCCCACTTCTTGAGTATCAAGATGTGAACTCTCAGCTTTCCCTGCCATCCTTCCTCTATTCTACCATCATGGTCTCAAACACTCTGAATTCATCAGCCCAGTTAGCCACTTCCTTTAATTGGGATCTTTGGTCATGGTGTCTTGTCACAGCACTGAGACCCTTAAACACAGGCTTTTGAAATTTTATATGACATGGGTTATTGTATGTACACATGTGCACATGTGCTGTGGTATAATGTGAATGTCAGGGGACAACTTGAGTGGTCAATTTCTCCTTGTACAATGTAAATCTGAGAATATACTTAGGCTGTCAGTTTTCAGACCACACAGTAGTTCTATTTTCACCATTTAAAGAAATTTCCCCTATGAATCTCCACTGATATGAATTGTGATAGCTGAGGAAATTTCACTTGGCTAGGGAGTGCACAGTCTTTGACCTCACGGTAAAGGTTCACAGATTGGTTGGTACTATGAACAGTAACTCACATGGCATCTGATCTTGGTAAAATAGACAGTAAACACTAGTGTGGAAGTTCATGTGTCTGTCATATGACAACCCATAGATACCCTGACAGACTGCAGCAGGACTTGGAGGGGAGTGATAACATAGGAAAATGGGTCACAGACCTATGACTTTCCACTGAATCAGTGAGAGTCCCTGGGAGGCTCCAAGAAATGTGGATTGATGAAGACAATCAAGAACCATGTCCCAGATGCATGACTTCACTCTGTTCCAGTTACTACCCCAGGATGTCTGAAGAACATCATTTTGAAGAAGTCCTTATGGATTGTCTGAACAAGTGCCAGACCCTGCTTGCTATAATTTTGAACAGCCTGTCAAGATACGACCACTGGGGCAATAGAGGCAACACCATCTATGGGGGTGTGTGACAGAAATGTGAACTCACAGGTGCTGTTGATACCAGCAGAAAGTCCGCGAGTGACCAACCAGCTTAAAATTTCAGCATGGACAACTAAGGGAGAAGGGATGTCCCAACACAAGTTGAAGGTGGTGGGTGGATAGATGGTGGGGATGTAGAGTCACTTTTCTTTGTGAGATAAGACCTGGCAGTGTCCCCATGCCATAGTGCATTACTCAAAATGCATAAACCTGTGGGCAGCACTATTGGAGTTTGGGAGTAATTACAATAAAAGAAGACTTGAATAAAGAGATGAAATGTATTGGAAGGAACATAGAATTGCTGGCGAGCCTTAGGGTGTGTATGATGTACTTTCTGTAAAACATACCGAGTAGACACCCCTGACAGGGTTTTGTACCCCACTTGTGATTGATTATTCCACAGGAGTATCTATCTGATGAGGAGGAAGGAACACAGCTGTTAACCAAAGACAAGTGTTATTCCTTCCTGTACTGGTCGGAAGAGGACTTGTCATCTCCCTTGGATCTTCTGGGGCTACAACAACTGCCATCACCCAGACACATCCTCTGGACTGAAGACTTCAGACACAGACTTGATCAGACTGTGACATCTACAACTGAGAGCCTCCATTCATTCCAAAGACAGATGAACTCTCCTGCAGGTTTTGTGTCCATAACAGAAGAACACTAGACAGAGTAACTGCTGAACATGTGGAGGCTTGCTTTGTACTGGGGGAAGAATGTGGCTTCTATGTAAACAAATCAAATGTTAAAACCAATGTAAATACCCTGAAAATACTGCACAAAGACCTGCTCTAAAAATTCCAGCCATAGAGCAAATTACCTGGATCCATAACCCTTTATTTTCTTGGCTCCCTCCCTCTGTCAGTCCTCTGATAATGCTGTTTTATTTGGATGCTTAGCTCCTGCCTTATTTATTGACTCTGCTGACAGATCACCACCATTGCTGAAATCACTAACTATCAGGTCATGGTTCACTACCAGACCCTGGACTCTTCTGACACAGGTGACAGATTCCCCAAGGTTTACAGTGGTGCCTCTCCATTAATAACTAAAAATGGGGAAGATGTTGGAAGTCATGGCTGACTGGTCAAGGTCACAGCCTGCCAGAAGCCTAGCAGCTTTATCTACAAGCTGAGCAAAATGAAACTACCTCCCTTTAGCAGAACTTCCTGCTCTCTACCTAGCTTTTTCTGGAGAATGTCCCCAGGCCTGGAAAAATGACCTAATCCAAAAGCTGTCTCTGAAACAAAATGCCTGATTCATCTTTAACTTAGTCCTTGGCACAGATCCCACTAAGAAGACTTGTCCTAGGAGCTCTGCTATAGGACCCTACAGCCACATACTAAGCCTTGTGATAGGGGTGTGCCACTTAATGCAAATTAGGGTTTGTCCCCAAACTCCCTAATCTTATACATTCCTTATACCCTGGAATAAATTTGAACTTATTCACTGAAATCTGTCTCCAAAGAGCTATCTGCATTCCTGCTCATGGGTCACAAAGATTTCTGTTGCCCCATCTGACTCTTTCCCCTCTCAATTTGGTGGCCAACAGGACAAGAGGAGAGACCCCACAAATGTCATTGCTTTTACTGTTTTATCTTTGATCTACTTAGATGTTTCATAATACCTGGAATATTGACCAGGGATAATTGTACAAAAAATTAGAGTGACATAGAAGTTAATTAAAGAAAAACTCATTGTATCCAACACAGCAGAATGTCTGGCCTGACTGGAGATTCAACCTTCACATCACATGGGCCAATAACTTGTCAGGAGATTATGCCCCAAGAGGAAGGACCACCCTAAAAGATGGGATCACCTTAAGCCATGCTGAAGAAGAGATTTGTAAAAGAATTACACTTTGATAAATTTTTGTAATTTCCCTTCCCATATCCCACACCCTAGGACAGGCTCTTACAGAGCACAGCCATGCTACTCTGCATTACCCTTCCTTCTTTCTCTGCTCTAAGCATGATTGACACAATGGTTTTTATTCTTTAGTATTTCTTCAAGCCCACACCCCACCATGGGCTGTCTGCCACTGTGTGACTCATCTCTGTTCTGGCTTACCTCAAGTTCATGGCTCTTTACCAACACTAGTTGGTTCACAGATGGGAAAATACCAGACTTCTGATGACTTGTTGATGGTCTTACTCAGGGATTTCATGCCAGTATGATTTTGAAAGTGTGAAACTGTACTGTATAATATGCCCCATTGGAAATACATTCAACAAATCCCTTGATCTACTCTGGAGTACACCTCTTCACACCTGATGACAACACAAATTGAAAACTTAGATGCTCCCAAAGGATACATGGGAAACTTTTTCTAACTTCTGACAGCTATTCCTTAGCATCCAACAAAGTCATAAACATTATCATTAACAAGGTAAAAATTGTGATTTGCCCTGAGGAACAGTGTTTTTTTTTCCTTCATTGAAGGTATCCCAAAGTCTCCATGCAAACACTGTCACTGACACCACACATGACAAAGCAATGCACTCTCTGAGGGATGTTAGTCTAGTAAACAGTCCTTTTATGAGCACTGGTAATCTGTGTTCATTCAGGCACCTGCACTATGTTCCATGGAAAATATTGGAGAGGTAAGCCTTTCCTTGTACCTTTCTCAGGGAAGAGAAGATCTTAAAATGGAGAATAAATAAGAGCTTTGTTTCTTCAGTAAGTGTTTAGGAGGTGGCTTTCATGTCTGTGAGCACCTTTATCCTTGCTGTGGCTGGACAGGTGGGATTATTGCACCTGTAGATGTCTGCTTAACATTCTCTTCTGAAGTCAACATTAATGGTTAGGAGGAGAGTTGCTTTTTGTCTCTTCTTTACCTAATGATGCCAATGATTTCTTCATCCCAAGGAAATGTCTGTTTCACAGCTTAAACACTTTGTTGAAAATGACAATGAACTTGACATCCGTGTATGGGATGGTTAATTTTAACTGATGGATGGAGACTGATTGTTCCTCTGGAAAACAATATATGAAGTAAGCTGCAGATTAAATAAGAGCTTTCAAAGACATGATTCAAAGACACGAGTTTCCAAAGAATTTGTCTGTGCAAATGGTTTAACTGTGATGGTTTATCACATTTTGAGTGTGGCTGAGGGAAGCTGGTGATGGCTCAGTTTCTCTCCAGTTTCTGCTTCCTCATTAAAATAGGGAAGATACACAACATTATGAATAAATGAAATACTTTGGTACCTGGGGATTTTTTCCATATGTGTGTGTAAATTGAGTTCTTTATATATTTTGGAAATCAGCCCTCTGTGAGATGTGGGTTGGAGAAGATCTTTCCCATTCTGAAGGCTGCTGTTTTGTCCTATTGACAGTGTCCTTTGCCTTACAGAAGCTTTTCAGTTTCATGGGGTCCCATTTATTAGTTGTTGATCTTAGTGTCTGAACACTATGTGTTTTATTCAGGAAATGGTCTTCTGTGCCAATTTTTGAAAGCTGTTCCCCACTTTCTCTTCTATCAGGTTCAGTGCAGCTGGATTTATGTTGAGTTCTTTGATCTACTTGGACTTGAGTTTTGTACATGGTGATAGATATGGATCTATGTGCAATCTTCTACATGCAGACATTCAGTTAGATCAGCACCATTTGTTGAAGATAGTTCCTATTTTCCATTGTATAATTTTTGCTTCTTTGTCAAAAATCAGGTGTCCATAGGTGTATTGTTTTATGTATGGGTCTTTGATTCCAGTGATCAACCTTTCTGTTTTTATGCTAATAACAGGTGGGCTTTATTACTATTGTTCATTAGTACAGCTTGAAATCTGGGATGGTGATACCTCTGGAAGTTCTTTTGTATATGATTGTTTTAACTATCTGGTTTTTTGGTTTTCCATATGTAGTTGAGTATTGTTCTTTTGAGGTCTGTAAAGGATTGTGTCTGAATTTTAACGGAGATTGCATTGAATCTCTAGATTGCTTTTGGTAGGATGGCCATTTTTACTATGTTAATTCTACCAATCCCTGAGCATGTTAGATACTTCCATCTTCTGATATCTTCTTCAGTATTCTTCTTCAAACACTTGACATTCTTGTCTTATAGGTCTTTCACTTGCTTGGTTAGAGTTACACCAAGATATTTTATATTCTTTGTGGCTATTGTGAAGGGTGTTGTTTTCTTGATTTCTATCTCAACCCAATTATCATTTGGATATAGGAGGCCCTGCTGATTTTTTTGAGTTAGTCCGGTATACAACCACTTCACATAAGATGTTTATCTGCCGAAGGAGTTCCCTTGTATAACTTTTGAGGTTGCTTATGTACATAAGGATACACATGTATAAATTGAATTTCATATTTGTGATCAGAAAACTGGTTACTTTTTTGAAATGTTTTGTATTCTATCACTTTGATGATCTGTATAAAATTTTCACAAAAGCTTATGGGTTCTTTTTTTGGCAACTTACTTTACTTACATGACTTTATGAATTACAAGTTTGAATTCTTGTCATTTTAAAGATACAGTAATTTTACTTTATACATCTAGTGTTGTAACTGCCTGTATGTCTGGCACCACATTTGTGCAGTGTCACAAAAACCATGAGAGGGCATTCAACTTGGGGAACTGATGTTACAGGTGTTATGAACGACCATGTGGGTGCTGGATTTTAACATGAGTCTTGTGAATAGCCATCTCTCCAACCTCCAATTTGTATTTCTTAACACATTTTATCATTGAGGGAAGATGTTTCATTCAAAAGATAAAATAATGTGTTCCCATGTTCACTGTTCATATGTTTATATGCCTTACTGTGTTATAATAGGTGTGATGTGGACCAAGAATGATACAACTGAATCACTAATACACTTCCAACATGAGGTGAGGGAAAGTACATAAAGTACAAAGTAATAGTCTGAGTTGTCTATGCAGTGTTCTCCAGGACAAGCTCCTATACTGTGATACAATAGTGTCTCCCTTCATAGAAGAAGTAATGACTCAAATCATTCTAATGCTCAGACATTGAGAAGTGTTTTGAATACAGCAGTGTTCCTCCTGGTCATCACTCCAGCCTGCACAGAAGTTGTCTCCATGTCCTCTCAGAATAAAACTCTAAAAGCCACTGAGGAATTGGCTCTCCAGACTCTCATGCTTTTCCAGGTCGGAACTGGGACCCTGGCCAACATTCTTCTGTTTGTCCACAATTTCTCTCCCATCTTTACTGGCTCTCAGCTGAGGCCCACACAGGTCATTGTCACCAACTTGGCCGTGGCCAATGTGTTCATTCTCCTCGTCATTGCATTTCCATTCAACGTGATGGTTTTTGTTAAAAAAAATCCTTATACTAACCTGCAATGCAAAACTGGGTACTTCATTCACATGGTGGCTCGAAGCACAAACATGTGCTCTACCTGTGTCCTGAGCATCCATCAGTTTCTCACTCTTGTTCCTGGTCATTGGGGTAGGCTGATGCCTCGAGGAAGAGCCCCTAATGCCCTGAGTTATTCTTGTTACAGTTGTTGGTTGTTCAGTGTCTTAAATAATGTCTACATTCCAATCAAAGTCAGTGATTCACAGAGCACAGGCAATGACACTCACAATCAAGGCAAGTGGGTCTGCTCCACATCTGGATTCAATGAAGGCTTTGTCTTCTTGCGTTTTTCCCATGATGCCACATTCATCAGCATCATGGTCTGGACCAGTGTCTCCATGGTGCTTCTCCTCCATAGACATCACCAGCGAACACAGCACATCCTCACTGCCAATCAGAACCACCGAGGCCATGCTGAGACCAGAGCAGCCCACACCATCCTCATGCTGGTGGTCACATTTGTTGGCTTGTACCTCCTAAATTTTATTTTTGTAATCTTTCATACTTTTTTAATGGACTCTCGTATCTGGTTGAGGCATGTAAATGAAGTTTTGACTGCAGGCTTCCCCACTATTTCTCCCTTCCTGTTGATCTTTAGGGATCCTAAGGATCCCTGTTCTGTGCTCTTCAACTGCTAGAAACCACAGTCAACATGATAAACATAGAAGACAGCTTTACTTTACTAACAGCCATATACACTCTATTAAGTAAAAGTTGTTTGAAAATCCTTCCTCATAAACCAGACATGTTGACTCAGTAAACTTATTCCAGCACTGGAGAGACTGAGACAGGAGGATTGCAATGTAGTCAGTGGCATGTCAGCCTGCAGAGTGAGATCAGGCCAAATTGTGACAAGGAGACCCAGTCTCACAACTCTGTATCTCCACCCTGTTTTTCTCTGCTGAGTAGTACTCCACTGTGTATATGTTCCATATTTTCTTTATCCATTCTGCAAATGAGGGGTATCAGGTTGTTTCCAAGTTCTGGCTATTACAAATTGTGGTGGTATTGTGATCCCCAAAATATTGTGTACCCTAATAAAATTATCTGGGGTCAGAGAACAGAACAGTCACTAGATATAGAGGCCAGAAAATGGTGGCACACTCATCTTTAATCTTAGCATTCCAGAGGCAGAAATCTCTCTGAATTCAAGGCCACATTGGAAACAGCTAGGCATGGCGACACACACCTTTAATCCCAGAAAGTGACCCTTTAATCCTAGGGAGTAATAGTAGAAAGCAGAAAGTATATAAGGCATAAAGACCAGAAACTAGAAGCTTTTAGCTGGTTAAGCTTTTAGGCTTTGAGCAGCACAGTTCAGCTGAGATTCATTACGGATGAGGACACAGTGGTTTCCAATCTGAGGAAATAGGATCAGCGGAGAAACTGGCAAGGTGAGGTGGCTATGGCTTGTTCTGCTTCTCTGATCTTCCAGCACTCACCCCAATACCTGGCTCATGTTTGATTTTCTTCATAAGACTTTTTAGGATTCCTGCTACAATTCTCTATGCCAGAGATTCTCTCTTCCATTTCTTGAATTCTGTTGGTTATGTTTGCTTCTGTGTTTCCTGTTCGTTTACTCAGATTTACTATTTCCAGCACTTCCTCTGTTTGTGTCTTTTTCATTGTTTCTATATCAGTTTTCTGGTCTTGAAATGTTTCTCTCACACATTTAATTGCTTTTTCTTGGCTTTCTTTAAGGCATTTATTGATATCTTCCAATTTTTTTATTTGTCTTTTCCTCAATTTCTTTATTCATTTGTTGCAATTTTGTTTGCCTTTTCCTCATTTTCTTTAATGGAATTTTTCATTTTTTTCAAAGGCCTCTAGCCTCTTCATGAAGCTGTTTTTATGGTCACTTTCTTCTGCTTCTTCTACATTTTGATGTTCAGGTCTTGCTGTTGCAGGAGGGCTAGGTTCTGGCAATGTCATATTGCTTTATGTTGTTATATGTATTTTTGCCTTGACTTCTGCCTTCCTCCTCCCCTACTAGATTCAAGAGGTGCCTGTGAGTGAGCTGCTATTGGTCCAATCTGTGCTTGCTGTGTCTGTGTCTCAGGCACCACTGTGGGTCCAATCTTGGCTCTTGGTCCAATTGGAGCTGGCAGATTCTGTATCTCAAGGAGCTGCTCTTGGACCAACCCAAGCAATTTGATTCTGTGACTCAAGGAGCTGCTCTTGGTCTTATCGGGGCTCTTTGGCCAGTCAGATCTAAGAGATTCTGTGTCTCAGAAAACCTTTATTGGTCCAATGGCACGTGCCAGATTCTATGTCTTAGAAAGCCACTCTTGGTCCAATGAGGATGGGTAGATTCCCTGTCTCAGAAGTTACTTGTGGTCCAATGAGAGCTGGCGGTTTGGCTTCCATGCCTCAGGAAGTTACTGGGGTCACAGGCAGATGGGTATTGGGGCAGGGTGTGGAACTTGTGGATTTCAGGGTCCAATGGGAGCAGTGTGTGGGGGCTTCCTGCAGGATTTTTCCATGCTGGCCAGCAACTGAGGCAGTGTTGGGTAGGGGTTGCTGGGGACTGGCTGTGTCCCAGAGACTAGGGGGCAGAACTCTCTGAATGTGAGAATAGTCAGTCAGCTTATTTTCCAATGAGAGCTGGCCTAAAAAAATTATTTATTTATTTTGTGCACAGTGTTCCACTTGCCTGTATGCCTGCATGCAAGAAGAGAGTACCAGATCTCATTATAGATAATTGTGAGTGACCATGTGGTTGCTGAGAATTGAAATTTGAACCTCTGAAAGAGCAGTCAGTGCTCTTAACCTCTATGCCATCTCACCAGCCTCTCTATCATATTCTTGTTCATTTTCCCTTACCTGTCAAATGTCTAAACATCTCTATATTTGTTGTTTGAACAGTTTATGGAAAATATTATCTCATATAGATGAGGCTCATAACCCATATGTATTGGCATGTAATTTTAGTTGGCAGACATGCACTTTACAGTTTAAAATGGAGATGTGTGCTTCTCCTAGAGCCTAGACCCACATTGGGGCACCCAAGCTGTATTGATATGCTCTGCTCGTTTTTTTTGTCCTTTTGATTATCTGAAATGCTGGCAAGTTGGATAGGGAAAGTATCGTGCAATGATAGATTGCTACACACACATTGAGGTCAACATTCTTTGTCTCTCTCTAAAGAAATTTTGCTGGATGGACAAATATCCATAAAGTAGCAGAAGCTTCATTTCTGGGATTCATTGAGTGAGATTTTCCTTACCATCAATGAAATCAAAACAACGTTCCTAGTTTCCTAATAGGCTCATTTTTTTCTTGTTTCATTTGCCTTTTTCCTGATGGTATACTCTGTTGCCTGGTATGGGTACAATGTGTAATTTTTAATATTTTGGTTTTTATTTAATGGTGGATATTTGCTTAGTTATAGAGGGTAAGCCATAAAATACTCATCTTCCCGTTAGGATAACTGTAGAACACTTCACAGAATATACAAGAATAATACAATAAATCTATCTAACCTTCAATATGGTATACACTGCTGTAAGATTCTCTCAGCAGCAGCAACCATGGACAGACAAGTAAGAGTACATCGCCATACCAAAGTCCAAATCTGAAGGTAATATTTCCTGTATGGTATTGACTCATCTGTTGGCTACACAGTAATTATATACAGGTGTTTGTATGTGTTAGTGTGTGTGTGTGTGTGTGTGTGTGTGTGTGTGTGTGTGTGTGTGTAAATTTTCTTTTTATAATGCATGAGGAAATTAGAAGATTTTCAGATGCATAGGGTCCAGCCTGTCATCCCAGGATATGAAACTTCTGTCCAGAATACATGGTCCTTCACATACAGCTGGTTCCTTCTGTAATCACTGGTCATCTACAAAGAGTCATCATTTTCAGTCTGCAATATTACACAGGATCTAAAGTCTTTTGTGTGTGCACTGCCAGGAGCTCTGTGAGCTCACTGAGAAGTAGGCTCTGGAGATGGGGTTAGGTCTACTCAGTTGAGGCACAAACACTTGGTTTCAACAATCCTCTAACATTCCTTCCCTAGGTCAGGATAGGCTCTGACTCTGTGACAAGCACCAATGTGAACAGCAAAACAGGCCAAGGGGAAAGGCATCCTGTCATTCATAACAACTGAGGGGAAAACTGTTTCCAGGAGAGGGGTCTATTGTCTATCTCTAGATATAATGATGTTTACAATAGAAACAGCTAATGGGCTGCTTATCCACCTAAGGATAGAGGGGACATATGTCTAAAACTCCTCAGCCATTGCTTCAAGATGACATTATATCAGGATATTATATCCTTGTTTTTCTGTTGGATATTGTCAGCTTCAATTAGTTGATATTTTGCTTTGACCCATCTATTATTTATCATCAATGGAGACCACAAGCATGTGTATGCAAGAACAGTTCCTTGACTGTACAGTGAGACAATATTGTTGAGTGACCTGTTGTACACAGTGTCTGCAGAGGAATATACAGAGCTTCATAATTGAATACTATGTATACTGGAGATATTAATTTATTGCTATTATGCTACACATGTAGTTTGGAGCCAACTTTCTTTTTAATTTAATTTACTATTTTGCTCTGTTTCATCATAAGGTGCAAGGGAAAAAAGGAAACAGGAAAAGATATTGTTGAAAAGGTGTGAGAATGAAAATATTTGTAGCACAAAAAATTAAGATTAATATGGCTGGATGATTTCCTAGCATCAGAAGAAAGTGTGCAAGCCTGACCAAGTTATGAAGGTCTGAGTAAGATATAAATGGAAGTGAAAGGTGAGATGTCGATGTTATCTGTGATCATATGTTTGTAAGGCCAAATTCCAATACATCAAATTAAACTGGGATTCTCTTTAAGTATTGCGTTTCCTTGGTAAGTTTTATAAATTCTGCCTGAAAAGAACAAAATATTTGTCCATTCCGTATGTATTTAATTGTATTAGAGTTTATTAGGCTTTATTTTCCATTTCTGTCTAAATTTTACCCAGTGGTTATCAATACCATCCTTGGAGAGGTGACTGAGCAGTTTAGAGTGCTTGTTTGTTTTACAGAGGACCCAGGGTCGGTTCACAGCACCTACATATGGCTAACAGACATCTGTGGTTCAGGTTTCAGGGGATCCAATGCTCTCTTCTCTTCTGACCACTCAGGGTACCAGGCATGTGTAGTGCACATACATTTTTCTTGCAAACACTCATACATACAAAATGAAATTTAATTGTTTTCATTTGTTTCCTTTGATTGAAAGTGGACTCTGTTTTCATACAATATATTTTGATCACAGTTTTCCCTCCTTCTATTTAACCCAGTCCCTCCCTGAATGCACTCTTTCTGTCTCTCATAAGAAAACAATGGTATTCTTAGAGATAACAACCAAATGTGACAAACCATAATATACTAGGAGAAAACAAAAAATCATCATATTGTGACTATACAAGGCAACTCCACAGAAAGAAAAGACCCACAAGAGCAGGCACAGGAATCAGAGCCCCACTCATTCCCACACTCAGGAGTCCCACAGAAATACTAAGCTAAAGGCAGTAATGTACATGCAGAGGACATGGCGCAGACTCCTGCAGGCCCTGTGCTTGCTTCTTCAGTCTCTGTGAGCTCACATGCACCTTGCTCAGTTAATTCAGTGTGCCTTGATCTCCTGGTGTCCTCCATCCCCTCTGACACTTACACTCTTTTGCCTCCTCTTCTGTAGTGTTCCCTGAGTTCCAAGATGAGGAATTTGATGGAGACATCCCATGTAGAGCTTTGCATTCCAAATGTTGTGAGTCTTGTGAATCCTCAAATCCAAACATAGTGACACACCTCTTCCACTGAGGCCACACCTCTTCTACCTTCTCCAAGTGTTCCACTAACTGGGGAATAAGAATTCAAACATATGAGTGTACAGGGGCCAATCTCATTCCAACCTCCAATATTTAAACCTAATCTTTCTACAACATGAAGAAATTGAGCAATTCTCAGATGATGAGTCTAGCCACTGAGGTGAAAGGAAAATGATTGAGGAGTGTAATGGATGGTCTTGTGATCCCATCACAAATACAAAGGCTTTGATGAGGATGCTGAAAAACTCTGATGTTGGTTCTCCTAGTTCCCTGCCTAGGATGCTGCACTTCAATAACTCCTGCTTTTTCTTCACTCTCACATCCTCCTCCCAGGGTCCAGTCAAGGATCTTTTCCCTCCCTCTGCCTGTAACACAAATAGAACTTCAGTGTCCTTCTGTGATTTATTAGACAGATCTCTCTGAGGGGTCCTGCTTCTCTCATACCCAATGTCCCACATCAGTTGTAAAGAACAGTAGGATCCTTCTCCCAAAAAACATATTGGAGTTGGGGAGTTAATTTCAGAGTAGGCATGGTCTTTCATGGTTTGCCCATGACTCCTCTTTGTAAACATCATGGGGTAGACCAGTGTCACCATGGTGCTTCTCCAGAACAGACACTGCCAGAGAGTGTGGCAATTCACACCTCAAATGAGAGCCAATTCACACCTATTCGGAGGGGGAAGATGAGAGCAGGGGGACACATGTTGACTGCAGTTTAGACTAATGAGATGGCAAAGGAAAATGACCAGTTTGTTTCTTGGCTAAAACCAGGAGTGTCTGTGGACCTCTGAGCACTGTCACCCTCTCCAGATATCAGAGATTCCAGAAATGGCTGAGATCTCTGTTTCCTTAGTGATTTTGGGTTTCCCCTTCAGAGGGGAAGATATTCTAGTAACAGTGAAGTCTATTAAGGGTACACCCGGTGAAGGCTAGCAAATAGAATCTCTGGCCTAATTCAACATTAAAGTTACATGGGCCCATCACCTTCCTGAGGTATTCTGACTCAAGAAGGAAGGGCCACCTTACGATGTTGGGCTCACCTTAAGCCATACTAAAGAAAAGTTAGAAAAATTATCCCCCTGATGAAATCCTCTACTTTTTCAGATATGCTGCCTAGCACAGGCTTTTACAAGAGCACAGCCAAGCTCTTCTGAACCACTTTTCTCTCTATCCCTGCTCTAAGCAATCTTTCCCTGAGATTGTCTTTCCCACCCCCTCAACCCCCACTAGGTGGCTGTCTTCCATTGTGTGGCTGAATTCCATGCTGGCTTAACTGGAGCTCATGACCTTCTCCGTGACATGTCTATTCCCCTCCTGTGATAAGCCTCTGAGATTTACAGCGTGACTTTACTTTTCAACTTGAATCAACACATCCTTCAGCCTCTATTTGATGTATTTTGAAATCCTTTTGTCAACAACACTATGAACTCCAAAAGGAACCTCCAATTCCCTTTTATAAACTAGTGATGTTAAAGAAACCCCCAAATATACACATTAAATAAGTAAATGTAATTTTAAGAATAAAATATTACTGAAAGCATCCTGCAGATTCTTTTACTTCTCTTTCTTCATCTGTGGTTCCCACTCTCTGCTGCTGCATGTCCTCTCATGATCTGTGAGGGAGACCTCATCAAACTGATTCAACCCCCCCAAGATTACTGTAGACAACACATCCTGCTTTGGAATTGCTATTGAAGTTATGGTTCAGATGTCCCAGCATCCTACACTTGTTGTGAAAACTGTTTTCAAATAATCATTTGTATATTCCTTGGAGATTTTAGAAGACAAACATGCCTGATGGCCAACATCTTGGTCAGCTATGATGATTGTTTCCTACAGTCTAAGTTTTCCTTCATTATCATCAACCAGTCTTACCACCTAAAGAAATATCCTTCAGACTCTGTACTGCTCATGCCTTTCAAATCTTTAGTACTTTATTTATTGACTGTGTGTGTATGTGTGGTGATATATTGTGTTCCCTAGTAAAATTTGCCTGAAGATCAGAGAACAGAAAAAGCCACTGGATTAAACACAGAAGCCAGGCAGTGATGGCACACACCTTTAATCCCAGCACTTGAGAGTCACAGGCCTTTAATCCAGCACTAGGAAGGAAGTGATATGGCTTGGCGGAGAAAGGTATATAAGGCATGAGGAGATAGTAACTAAAGTCTTTTCATCTGAAAAGTCCCTTTTGGCTGAGGACTCAGAGATAGTCAGAGGATTCATGAAATTGGTGAGGTGAGATGTGGCAGTATCTTGTTCCCTTGTCCCTCTGATCCATCTGCATTTACCCCAATATCTGGCTCTGGAGTTTTTTATAAGACCATTTTAGAATTTGAGCAACATGTACATGGGTTTGTGTATGTGTGTTTGTGTGCGTGTGTTTGTGCATGCATGTGTGTGTGTGTGTGTGTGTGTGTGTGTGTATGTATGTGTATATGTGTGCAGACACATGTGCAAGGGTGTCAATGTAGTGGTCACTGGACAACTTAATGAAAAATACCTTGTAGGCAGGTCTTTAGTGGATGGAGGATGAGCCACAGTTTGGAGGGTTTTCTGGGTCTGCAGGTCTACAGAGAGAACTAGTTTATGGCCCAATTAAACACCTGAAGAATCAGTTCCCTTAAACATATAATTCAAATTGTCCAACAAAGTCCTCAGGTTTTAAACCTCAAGGTTGTTCTGAGTTTTTGCTATGAATTCAATGGCTCCTCAGTGTCTTAAATAATATTTCATTCCAAGACTCACCCACCACAGCCAACTCAATGTCACTGACTCTCAAAGCAAGTATATGCTCCGCTCTAGTTTCAGCGGAGACGTGGTCTTTCATGGTTTGTCTGACTCCCATGGTTTGTCAGCATCAGTCTAGAGCAGTGTCCCATGGTGCTTCTCCTGAACAGAAATGGCCAGAGAGTGTGGCACATTCACACCTCTAGTGAGAAACCAAATCACACCCACTGAAACCATCCTGAAGTGAGGTCACATTTGTAAGCTTTATCTTGCAGATGGTATGGTAAAGCCCCCCCCCCCATGGCAAAGACTTCCTCTTCTGCTATTTTAATGATAGTCTTTGTTCTACTACAGGCCTGACCTGCCACTGCTCAACACACTAATTCTCAACTCAATACTCACCACTGATTTGTCCCCTTCAGGAAACCTATGAGGACAAAACACCATGAGATTGGATCCATGAATGACCCCAACCAAGGATGCTGGTCCTGTTTCACAATCTAAATAACCATCTCACCATTGCTATGATGACCCCAGAAATGACAGGTAAAGAACAGGAGTCGTGGGAAAACTGCATCCCACCAGTTATGCTGCACATCCCTCTGCTGATGTTCCTGTTTCTCAACAGCTGGTGTGGGTCTCCCAGTCCACATTAACCCACAGAAATACCTTCAACAGGAGACACAACTAAGAAGAAATGCTCAGCCCACCCCGTCACAGTCTGTTCTATATGTTGTTAGCTTTCTCCCTTTCACCACCCACCCCGATGCCTCTAACTGCTTCTCTAGTGCATCCAGCAATGACCTCTGCTGACAGCTGTGCTGGCCAATACACTCTCCTTTATCCCAGGACCAATGTCTCACTAACATCACTCCTTCCAGGATGACGGGCATCACTCTTCCCCTTCTTCTTTGGTATAAGGAAAGACAACCACCTTCATAGACACCCCCCTGCCAGGGTTTGGCACCCCTGTTGTGGTTATTTCACAGGTCTATCTATATGAGGAGGAAGAAGTAACACTCCTGTTAACCAAAGATGAGAGCTATTCTTCCTTTACTGGTAGGAAGAGGACTTGTCATCTCCCTTGGACCTTATGGGGCGACAACAACTGCCATCACCCAGACACATCCTCTGCCTGGAGACTTCAGACACAGACTTGATCAGACAGTGACATCTACAACTGAGAGCCTCGTCACTCCAAAGACAGATGAACCGTCCTGCCGGGGTTGTTCTCCATAACAGAAGAACACTAGACTCTATAACTGCTCAATATGGGGAGACTTGCCTGGTTTGGGGGGAAGAATGTGGCTTGTATGTAAACAAATCAGGTGTTAAATCTAATGTTACCACACTGAAACTGCTCCACTAGATCTGCTTCAAAAATTCCAGTCATAGAGCAAAGTAGCTGGTTCCATAGCCACTCATTTCTTGGCTCCTTCCTTCTCTCAGAGCTTTGATCATGCTCTGTTTTATTTGGATGCTTTCCTGTAGACTTCCTCATTTCCTCTGCTGACAGATCACCACTATTGCTAAAATTACCAACAATGAGTTCGTGATTTACTGCCAGACCCTAAACCCTTCTGACACAGGTAAAAGGTTCCTCAAGGTTTAAAATTTCACCTCTCCATTAAAAAATTAAGGGAGAGATGCTGGAAGCCATTGCTGGCTGGTCGAGGTCCCAGTCTGCCATAAGTATAGCAGCTTTTTCCATAAACTTGGCAAAATGGAGCTCTCTCCCTCATGCAGAACTTTCTGCTCTCTACCTAACATCATCTGGAGAATGTCCTTGTGCCTGCAGGAATGACCTGATCTAAAATCTGCCTCTGATACCAGATGCCTGATTCATCTTTAGATTGATGCTTGGCACAGATTCCTGCTACAAGACTTAGCTTTGGGCTCTGCTATAGGACCCGACTGCCACATACTAAGCCTTGTGATAGGAGTGTGCTACTTAATGCAAATTAGGGCTTGTACCCAGGCTACTCCTTCCTTTACATTCTTTATACTCTGGAATAAAATGGAACTGATTCACCAACATCTGTCTCTCAAAGAGCTGTCTCAGTTCATGCTCATGGGCTGCCAAAGTTTCTCTCCCCATCTGCTTCTTTCCCTGCTTCCTGGTCCAACAGGCCTAGAGGGAGAGGACCCTCACAAATGTCATCATCTTTTACTTTGTATCATTGGTCTAGTTATACCTTTCCTAATTCCTAGAATATTGACTAAGGATAAGCATTGTACAAATAATATCAGAATGACATAGAAGATAATTAAAGGAAAACTCATTCTATCCAAGACAGTGGAATATTTGGCCTGACTGGAGATTCAACATTCGCATACACGGGGCAAAAGCCAAGCCAGAAGATTATGTCCCGAGAAGGAAGGACCACTCCTAGGAAGGTGGGCTCACCATAAGCCATGCTGAAGAAGAGATTTGTCAAAAACTTTCACCTTGATGAAATACTGTACTTTTCCTTCCCACATTCCCACACAGGCTCTTATTCAGCACAGCCATGCTGCTCTGAATTTCCTTTATTTCTTTCTCTAAGTATGATTGCCATAATGGTTTTTATTCTTGAGTATTTCCTCAAGTCCCACTCCCCACCATGGGGCTGTCTGCCACTGTGTGACTCATCTCTGCTCTGGCTTACCTCAAGTTCATGGATCTTTCCCAACAATGGTTGGGCCACAGATGGGAAAATAACAGACTCCTGATGACATGCTGATGGTCTTCCTGAAGGACATCACAACAGTATGATTTTGCAAGTGTGAAATAGTACTGTAGAATGAACCCCTTGGAAATATGTTCAACAAATCCCTTGGTCTGCACTAGAGTGCACCTCTCCACGCATGATGACAACACAAGTTGAAAACTTAGATGCTCCCAAAGGAAACATGGAAAACTTACTCTAACTTCTGGCAGCTATTCCTTAGCATCCAACAAAGTCATAAACATTATCATTAACAAGCAGAAAGTAAAAATTGTAAAACACCCCAGGACCAATATTTTTTCCTTCATTAGAGGTATGGCAAAGTCTCCATGCAAACACTGTCACTGACATCACAGCTGAAAACTTATGCACTCTCTAAGGGATGTTAGTCTAGATAAACAGTCCTTTTATGAGCACTGGTACTCTGTGTTCATTCAGTCATCTGCACAATGTTCCATGGAAAATATTGGAGAGGTAAATATTTTTGGATCTGTCTCAGGGAAATAGATACACAGAGAAGATCTTCAAATGCAGAAGAAGTCAGCGCTGTGTTTCTTCAGCAAGCATTTAGGAACTGGCCTAGATCCTTGTGAGCATCTCCATCCTTGCTGTGGCTGGACAGGTGGGATTCTGCAACTGTAGATTTCTTCTTAATGTTCTCTTCTCCCTACTGAAACTCACAATGGTTAGGATAGTTGCTCTTTTGTCTCTTGTTTACCTAATGGTGTCAGTGATTTCTTCATCCCAAGGAAATGTCTGTTTCACAGATTAGCACTTAGTTGAAAATGACATTTAATGTGACATCTCTGCATGGAATGGCTGATTTTTAGCTGATGGGTAGAGACTGACTGTTCCTCTGGAATACGATATACAAAATAAGTTGTGGACTGAACAAAAGCTTTCAAAGGCATGCTTCAAAGATTCGAGTTTTAAAAGAATCTGTCTGGGCAAAAGGTGTAACTGTGATGGTGTATTAACACATTTTAAGTGTGGCTAAAGGAAGCTTATGATGCCTCAATTATATCTCCAGTTTCTGCTTCATTATTAAAATAGTTAAGATAAAGAAAATTATGGATAAATTCAATGCTTTGGTACATGAGGATTTTCCCCATGTATATGTGTAAATTGAGTTCTCTATATACTTTGAAAATCATTCCTGTGTGAGATGTGGTGTTGGAGAAGATCTTTCCCATTCTGTAGGATGCTGTTTTGTCCTATTGACAGTGGCCCTTACCTTACAGAGCTTTTCAGTTTCATGATGCTCCATTTATTAATTGTTGACCTGAGAGCCTGCACTATTGGTGCTCTATTCAGGAAGTGGTCTCCTGGACCAATTCGTTCAAAGCTGTTCAATTTCAGTATAGCTGGGTTTATATTAAAGTCCTTGATCTACTTGGACTTGAGTTTTGTACGGGGCTATAGATATGGATCTATTTGCAATCTTCTACATGCCAACATCCACTTATACCAGCACTATTTGTTGAAGACTCTTTCTATTTTTCATTGCATAATTTTGGCTCTGTGTCAAAATCAGGTGTCTATAGGTATATGGATTTATATATGGGTCCTCGATTCCATTGGTCAAACTTTCTTTTTTTATACCAATACCATGTGTTTTTTATTACTATTGCTCAGTGATACAGCTTGAAATCTGGGATGGTGATACATCTGGACATTCTTTTATTGTACATGATACTTTTAGCTACCCTGGATTTTTATGGTTTTCCGTATATAGTTGAGTATTGTTCTTTCAAGATATGTGATGGATTGTTTTGGGATTTTAATGGAGATTGCATTGAATTTGTATATTGCTTTTGGTTGGAGGGTCATTTTTACTATGTTAATCCTACCAATCCATGAGCACGTGAGATCTTTCCAACTTCTGATATCGTCACCAATATCTTTCTTCAAACACTTGAAGTACTACTCATACAGGTCTTTCACTTGCTTAGTTAAAGTTACACAAAAATATTTATATTCTTTGTTGCTATTGTGAAGGGTGTTGTTTCCTTGATTTCTTTCTTAAACCATTTATCATTTGTATTTAGTAGGGCTACTGATTTTTTCAGTTGTCTTGTATACAGTCACTTTTCAGGAGATATTTATCTGCTGAAGGAGTTCCATTGTGGAACCTTTGCAATTGTTTATGTATATAAGGATATATATGTATAAATTGATGTTCATATTTGTGATCAGAAACCTGGATCCTTTTTAAATTATTCTCTATTCTGTCACTTTGATGATCTGTATAAAATTTACTCAAAGGCTGATGGGATTTTTGGCCACTTACTTTACTTACATGATTTTATGAATTACAAGTTTGTATTCTTATAATTTTTAAGATATAGCAATCTTTTTTTTCTTTTTTTCTAAATAATTTTTTCACAGGCAATTTATTTTGTTCTATTCATTCACAGTTAATACAGAGAATACTTGGAAACATTTCCATATAATGTTTGACACAGAAATCATCAAATAGAAGTATACAATGTTGACAGGAGGCAGTACATTTATAATTTATAACCCCAAATGTATTTATAAATTAGAAATGGAAAGATCTACAAATGAAATTATGAAGGTGCACCAAAGTCATTTAATCTGTCAGTTTCTCATTCATTTTTATGTCTTAATAATATTCTGTTGTATGAATAAGCCACATTTTATTTCTCTCCAGTATTTGATAGCTATTTGAGTTGTTTTAACTTTTTTACTATTAGCAACACACTGCTGTAAACCTTCATGTACATGTTTCATAGGTGCACATTTTCAGTAGTTTGAGGATATATTCCTAAGGGTAGAATTGTTGAGTAACAGAGTAACAATGTTTTGCATTTTGACCAACCACCAAACTGTTTTGCCAAAGTGGCACACCATTTTACAATCTCACCAAATCCTTGTTTTTAAGGCTCTGATTTTTGTACAAAAGCATTCAATCATTCTGTCAGACCAAACCAGGAAAAGTAAGCTATAGTTCAGAGCTGTTCTATTCCATTTACTATGCAAAGCCATTCTTGGCGTTTGCAACTCTCAGCCCTTTTGAGTATTCTTGCAGTGTTCACCTTTTCCTCCACCACTTTTTTTTTCTTCTTTTTTCCTGGTTTATTTCTATCTATTACAAATGTATAAAAAATCCTGCATCAACGCTGCTGATAGCAGCAGAACCTTGAGAAATATACCTTTGGTTTGCCTCAGAAAAGGAACACATATTGCACTGTAAAGTTTATAAAATTGGTGCAAAACATTGTGATAATGTTACAATACCAGTTTTAAGAGTTCAGTGACTAATGGGGAGCCGATGGGATACATGCAGAACTGTGAATGCGATCTCACTTAGCCAGCTGTACACGTAGACTGTAAATCTACATTCAGATCATTTCTGAACTAAGACTATCATCTCAGTTTATCTGTTGAGGTCAACCAGGAAACCCTAGAATATACCTTGATTTTTGCAAAAAAACAAAATAGGGGGAGGGGTTTCTTCAGCATTTCAGTCCACGAGTAACAGTATCCTAACAAGCGCAAGTGTTCTCTAACTGTCAACATAGAATGAACTGCTGCTGGAGGTCAACTTGGGCTTTAGTTTGCATTAGCACTTACATGCATAGTAGTCCAAGTTGTTGACCTCATGACTTTTAAAAGTAACTCTAAAAAAGTAAAATGGCCCTTCTTGGAAGACTAAAGAAAGACATCCAGCCACAGTTGTAAAAAGTCTCATCAAAACAATATACCCTTTTATGAATTGCACCTCAATTAAAAAAAAAAAAGTAGCCCCAAATAAGAAGCAGCTCTGAAAAAGAAAATATAACTTAAGATATTTGAAAAAAACAAGGTGAATACAGGTTCAAAAGTAATTAAGATACATTTTCTTAAGGCTATCTAGAATTAGGCTTTAAAGAATTCTACCATTTCAAGTTTACCACTAGTTACTAGATAACCTATTTACAAACAAGATGTTCACCTTTTTTGTTCCTTTATCAAGAGAAAAATCTACCTTCAGTCTATGAGGGTGGTGATGGGGAGGGACTAGAAAACAAAATTCAAACAATCCCATGCAAATATCACATTTTTCAAATGGAAGAACTCCAAACTGCACTAGAAGTTCCAATCACTAAGACACTTTCCATTGAAATGATTTAAGTACAACTACATGGCACCAAGGCTTAGGCCTAATATAGGCCTGACAACCAAGTCCTTGTTTCCTGGAAGAAAGGCCTCAAAAGTCCCACTCAATTCCACATAACAATACTTCAAAGATCAATTAGGTTTTCCTTTCCTTAATATTTTTGTTTTTGACTTCTAATCTTAAAGACTAGATTAAAACTTAGCTCATTTCCCAAAAGGCATGCTTCCCTTTGCTCTATGAAAGAGTCCACCAAGACCTCTTCCTCAAAACCATCTAGCCCCCAGCCTCCAGCCTGTGCTTGTGATGCATCTTTCTCAACATCCTGAAAAGGTAATGTAGGTAAAATATGCTCATAAACATTAAAACTACTTGTTAGAAAGACGTAACTAGCTTCATAATTTAAGTTTTAAAGCATAAATACTTGCAGCTTAATCTGCACTGACAATGATTGTTGAAGCCTAGAATTCAACATTTACAAATTCTCATTCACACACACACAAAACACACTATTATCACACAACTTGTGTCTTGAGAGAATCTTCTGCTTTTTAAATTTTTGGCCTCCCAGTCAATCCCAAGTTCAACCAACTTTTCCGAGTTCTGGTAGTTACCTGGACCACTGAGGCATTGCCACAAGACTTCTTCTCTTTTGAAACATCCTTTTTCTCTAGATATTAGGATAGCTACACCCGTTTGTTTCTTCTGTGGTGTATGTTGGTGTGGTATTATCTATTGCTTGATTTTTTCATGGATATGTTTAGCTTCTTTGGGTTGAATTTTCCCTTCTAGTGCTTTCTGTAGGGCTGGGTTTGTAGACAGGTATTGATTAAATCTGGTTTTATCCTGGAATATTTTGTTTACTCCGCCTATGGTGATTAAGAGTTTTGCTGGTATAGTAGTCTGGGTTGGCATCCGTGGTCTCTTAGTGTCTGCATGAGATTTGTCCATGATCTTCTAGCTTTCATAGTCTCTATTGAGTAGTCTGGTGTTATTCTGATGGGTTTACCTTTATATGTTACTTGGTCTTTTTCCTTTGCGGCTCTTAATATTTTTTCTTTGTTCTGTGTGTTTAGTGTTTTGATTATTATGTGGCGAGGGGACTTTTTTTTTGGATCCAGCCTATTCGGTGTTCTGTAAGCATCTTGTATCTTCATATGTATTTCTTTCTTTAGGTTAGGAAAGTTTTCTTCTATGATTTTGTTGAATATATTTTCTGTGCCTTTGAGTTGGTATTCTTCTCCTTCTTCTATCCCTATTATTCTTAGGTTTGGTCTTTTCATGGTGTCCCAAATTTCCTGGACGTTTTGTGTTACGACTTTTTTGTCTTTAGTGTTTTCTTTGACTGACAAATCTATTTTCTCTATCGTGTCTTCAGTGTCAGAGATTCTCTGTTCCATCTCTTGCAATCGGTTGGTTCTGCTTTTATCTGTAGTTCCTGTTCGTTTTGTCAGGATTTCTATTTCCAGCATTCCCTCAGCATGTGTTTTCTTTATTGTCTCAAATTCATTTTTCAGATCTTGGAATGTTTCTTTCATCTGTTTAATTGCTTTTTCTTGGCTTGATTTGATTTCTTCCCATTTTTTGTTCATTTTTTCTTCCATTTCTTTAAGGGAGTTTTTTATTTCCTCTTTAATGGAGTTTTTCATTTCCTCTTTAAGGGAAGTTTTTATTTCCTCTTTAAGAGAGTTTTTCATTTCCTCTTTAAGGAAAGTTTTTATTTCCTCTTTAAGGTAGTTTTTCATTTACTCTTTAAGGAAAGTTTTTATTTCCTCATTGAGGGAATGTTTTATTTCTTCTTTAAGGGCCTCTATCATCTTCTTAAAGTCATTTTTAGGGTTGATTTCTTCTGTTTCTTCTGTCATGGTATGTTTAGGTCTTGCAGGTGTAGAATCACTAGGATCTGATGTTGCCATATAGGTCTTTATGTTATTGCCTGTATTTTTGCACTGGCGTCTACTCATCTTTTCCTCTGTGTGGTGCAGGTGGTGTCTGTGTCTGAGAGTGCCTCTCTTGTTCTAATTTTTAGTCTTGGTTTAGTAGGGGTTCTTATTTAAATTGGTGCTATTGGGCTGTTTCTTCAGGGACAGCTGATGTCAGTCGGTGAATTATATACTTATGATTCTGGTGATCTGGTTTGGTGACTGGGTAGCGCTTTCTTCTGTGTTCCCAGGTCACGTTTTGTTCGTCAACTCCTCAGCTGATCTTGTTTCTTCAGACTTCAAACTGTAGGCATCTGAATCCTCTCCCAGATGGGTTTCAGCTGAGCAGGGTAGTCTCACCAACACCTCCAAGTTGTTGGGTTTCACAGGATCAGCAGTTGGGCCCTGGGTTGTCCCCAGACGGAGTGTCCAGACTCGCCCTGGTTCCGACCCACGGAGATAGCCTCTTCTCCAGGTGTTGGGGCTAGGGGCATCCCCGTTCCAAGCTGCGTCCGCCCCTCTCCGTCCCTGGGCCTGTCCACCCCTGTGGCCCGCCGCCACAGGCCCACCTGCATCCACTTGTCTCCGCCGCTGGGCCTGTATGTCCCTGTCAGCTGCCGCTGGGTCTGTCTGCCTCTGCGGGTCGCCAACGGGCCTGCATGTCTCTGCCAGCTGCCACCGCGGGCCTACCTACCTCTGCTTGTCACTGCTGCCAGGCCCATCCACTTCTGCGAACTGCCACCAGGCGTGTATGTCTCTGCCGGTTGCCGCTGGGCCTGTATGTCCCTGTCGGCCGCTGCCACCGGGCCCTTCCACCTCCGCGAGTTGCCAACCTGCATCTGCCTGTCTCCGCAGCATGGCCTGTCTACTTCTGTGGGCCGCCACCGGGCCTGAATGTCTCTGTCGGCCGGGCCGCCACCGGTCCTGTCCACCTCCGTCTGCTTATCTCCGCCGCAGGGCTTGTCCACCTCTGTGGGCCGGCGGGCCTGAATGTCTCCGCCAGCTGCCGCCGGGCCTAAATGTCCCTGTCGGCCACCACCGCCGGACCATCTACCTCCACAGGCCGCTGCCACAGGCCTACCTGCGTCTGCTTGTCTCCGCCATCTTGAATTCCATCACAAAATCAAGATATAGCAATCTTACTTTATGCTTATAGTGTTTTAACTGCCTGTATGTCTGGCATCACATTTGTGCAGTGCCACAAAAGCCATGAGAGGGCATTCAACTTGGGGAACTGATGTTACAGATAGATGTGAATGACCATGTGAGCGCTGGATTTGAACATGAGTCTTCTGAATAGCCATCTCTCCAACCTCAAATTTGTATTTCTTAACACCTTTTATCATTGAGGGAAAATGTTGCATTTAAAAGATAAAAAAATGTGTTCCAATGTTCCGTGTTCATATGGCTTTATGCCATACTGTGTTACAATGTTCATCATGTTGACGAAGAAAGATACAGCTGTATCACTAATACACTTCCATCATGAGGTGAGGAAAAGTTTATGAAGAATAAAATAGTAGTCTGAGTTGTCTTTGCAGTATTCTGCAGGCTAAGCTCCTATACTGTGATATATTGTGTATCCCTTCATAGAAGAAGTAATGATTCAAACCATTCATTATGCTCAGATATTGAGAAGTGTTTTGAAGAGAGAAGTGTTCCTCCTGGTCATCACTCCAGTCTGCACTGAAGACCTCTCCATGACTTCTCAGAGTAAAGCTCCAAAAACCACTGAGGACTTGGCTCTCCAGATGCTCCTGCTTTCCCAGGTTGGAACTGGGACTCTGGCCAACATTCTTCTGTTTTTCCATAATATCTCTCCCATGTTTACTGGCTCTCGACTGAGGTCCACACAGGTTATTGTCACCAACTTGGCTATGGCAAATGCCTTCCTTCTCCTAATTACTGCATTTCCAAGCAATGTGATGGTTTTTGCTCCTAGGAGTCCTGCAACTAACATGCAATGTAAAATTGAATTCTTCGTTCGCCTGGTGGCTCGAAGCACAAATATGTGCTTCACCTGTGTCTTGAGCATCCATCAGTTTCTCACTCTTGTTCCTGGACATTGGGGTAGGCTGATGCTTCGAGGAAGAGCCCCTAATGTCCTGAGTTATTCTTGTTACAGTTGTTGGTTGTTCAGTGTCTTAAATAACATCTACATTCCAATGAAAGTCAGTGGTCCACAGAGCACAGGCAATGACACTAACAATATAAGAAAGTGGGTCTGCTCCATATCTGGATTCAGTGTAGGCATGGTCATCTTGCGTTTTTCCCATGATGCCATATTTATAAGCATCATGGTCTGGTCCAGTGTCTCCATGGTGCTTCTCCTCTATAGACATCACCAACGAACACAGCACATTCTTACTGCAAACAGGAACCACCAAGGCCATGCTGAGACCAGAGCAGCCCACACCATCCTGATGCTGGTGGTCACCTTTGTAAGCTTTTATGTTCTAGACTGTATTTGCAGTTTGTTTCAGGTTTCTTTCATGGACTCTCATCTCTGGTTGAGGCATGTAAATGAAGCTTTGACTGCAAGCTTCCCCACTATTTCTCCTTTCCTGTTGATCTTTAGGGATCCTAAGGATCCCTGTTCTGTGCTCTTCAACTGCTGAAAACCACAGTCAACATGACAAAGGTAGAAGACAGCTTTACTAGCAGCAGTACACACTCTATTTAGTAAAAGTTGTTTGAAAATCCTTCCTCATGAAGCAGACATGTTGACTCACTGAATTTATCCCAGCATTCTAGAGACTGTTTCAGAAGGATTGCAATGTAATCAGTGGCATGTCAGGCTGTAGAGTGAGATCCAGTCTGACTTGTGATAATGAGACCCAGTCTCACAACTCCTTATATGTACCCTAAAGGAGAAGATAATAAATAAGTGAGAGAAAAAGAAAGAAAAAGAATGCCAGTCATCTCATAAATATTCACAATTGCCTTAGGAGATCAATGTGTTCCTGTTGGTTTATTATTTTAGGTCACATGCAACCCATATTGCAGTATATATATATATACACACACACACACACACACACACATATATATGTATATATATATATATTCTTTTCATTCTTTTTCAAAATTTATTTATTATGTACACAGTGTTACACCTGCATGTATGCCTGCACACCAGCAGAGGGCACCAGATCTCATTATAGATGGTTGTGAGCCATCATGTGTACACTGGGAATTGAACCCATGACCTCTGAAATGACAGCAAGAACGCCTAATCTCTGAGCCATCTCTCCAACCTCAATATCAATATTCTTGATCATTTTTCCTTTCCTTTCAGATGTCTATACATATTCATGTTTATTGTTTGAACAGTTCATAGAAATGTTCTCTCATATACATGATTATAACAACTCATATATCAGTGTATAATTTTATAGTGTATAATCATAAATGCATGTTAATTGGCAGACATGAATTTTTACTGTTGAAAATGAAGATGTGTGCTTGTCCTAGAGTCTATACCCATATAAGGCACCTGAACACTATTAATATGCCATACTTCTCTTGTGTCTTTATTGCTCATATGTTTGTCTTTAGTAGTGGCATGTTGGGTAAGGAAAATGCTGTGCAATGATAGATTGCTACTCACATATTTAGGTCAACATTCTTTGTCTCTCTCTATACAAATTTTGCTGGATGGACAAATATCCATAAAGCTGTAGAAACTGCATTTCTGGGATTCACTGAATGAGATTTTCCTTACCATCATTGAAATCAAAAGAAAGCTCCTATTTCCTAAGAGACTCATTTATTTTTTCCTGTTTATTTTTCCTTCCTCCTGATGGTATACTCTATTGACTGATTTGAGCACAGTTTATCATCTTTCAAATTACAGTTTAATTATTGCTGATTATTTATTTAGAAATGGAGGTGAGACACAAACTACTCACCTTCTGGTTAGAACAATTGTGGTGCACCTCACTGGATATATAAGAATGATACGATGAATCTATCTCACCTCCAGTATGCTATATACTGCTGTAGGATTCTCTCAGCATCAACAACCATGACCACACAGGGAAGAGTACATCTCCATACCAAAGTACAAATTTGAAGGTAATATACACTGTACGGTATTGACTCATCTGTAGACTACATAGTGATTACATATAGGTGTGTGTTTGAGTGTGTGTGTATGTGTGTAGCTGAAATTTTCCTGGTCCCACCTGGCTCACTGCTGTCCTGCAATCCCACAACTGCTGAGACCTAAATGAACACACAGAAGCTTAAAACTGTTTGGCCGTTAGCTCAGACCTACCACCGACTAGCTCGTACACTCAAACTGATCTAATTTCTGTTAATCTATATGTTGCCACATGTTCCTTGGCTTTACCTGTGTGCCCTTACATGCTGCTCCTTGAAAGGCACACTGGCATCTCCTGACTCAGCCTTGCTCTCCCAGAATTCTCCTTCCTATCCTTCCTGCCTGACTACTGGCCAATCAGTATTTTATTTATCAACAAATCAGAGCTACACATTCACATCATAGAGAAAGACATTCAATCATCACCCTTGTGTGTGTGTGTGTGTGTGTGTGTGTGTGTGTGTGTGTGTGTGTGTGTAAATCTCCTTTTGATGAAGCATATAGAAATTAGGAGATTCTCAGTGCATAGGGTCTAGACTGTCTTTAGCAAAAATGTGAATCTTCTCTCCAAAATACACATGTGCAAAACACACCACTCGTTCCTTCTATAATCACTAGTCATCTACAAAGAGTCATCATTTGCAGCCTTCCACTATACTGCGGATCTAAAGACTTTTGTGTGTGCCCTGCCAGGTGCTCTGTGAGCTCACTGAGAAGCAGGCTCAGGAGACGTGGTTAGGTCTACTCAGTTGAGACACAGACACTTGGTTTCAACACACCTCTAACATCCCTTCCATGAGTAAGGATGAGCTCTGACTCTGTGACAAGCACCAATGTGAACAGTAAAACAGGCCAAGAGAAAAGACTTTATGTCCTTCATTACAACTGAGGGGAAAACTGTTTCAAGGAGAGGGGTCTATTGTCTATCTCTAGATATAATGATGTCTACAATAGAAACAGTTAATGGGCTGCCCATCCACCTAGAGGATAGACGGGACATATATCTAAAACTCCTCAGCCATTGCCTCAAGATGACATTATATGAGGGCTTTTTCTGGTTTTTCTGTTGGATGTTGTCAGCTTCAATTGGTTGATATTTTGCTATGATCATCTGCTATTTATTCTCAATGGAGATCACAAACATGTGTATATGAGAACATTTCCTGGACTGTACAATGTAGAAAATATTATTGATTGACCTGTTTTATGTGGCATTTTCAGGGGAATAACAACGCTTCAAAATTGAACCATTTGTATAATGGAGATGTAAATTTATTGCTATGATGTTACATATGAAGTTTGAAGCCAACTTTCTTTTTAACTTAAATCACTATTTTGCTCTGTTTCATCATATGATGAAAGGAAAAATAAAAAGGAAAGGGGACACAGGAAAAGACATTGTAGAAAGGGTGGGAGAATGAAAATATCTTTAGAAAAAAAGTATATAAAGGTTAAAATGGCTGAATGATTTCCCAGCTAGGGAGTGCACAGTCTTTAACCTCACAGTAAAGGTTCACAGATTGGTTGGTAGTATGGACAGTAATTCACGTGGAATCTGACCTTGGTAAAATAGACAGATACTAGGGTGGAAGTTCATGTAAAGGTCCTGTGGCAACCCATAGATACCCTAATGGATGGAACAGGACTTTGGTGGTGGGGAGTGATAACATAGGAAAATGGGTCACAGACTATGACCTTCCACTGAATCAGTGAGAGTCCCTGGGAGGCTCCAAGAAATATGGATTTATGAAGGAGATCAAGAACCATGTCCCAGATGCATGACTTCACTCTGTTCCAGTTACTACCCCAGGATGTCTGAAGAACGTAAGTTTGAAGAAGTCCTTATGGATTGTCTCACCAAGTGCCAGACCCTTCTTGCTACAATTTTAATGATCTTTCAAGATACAACCGCTGGGGCAATAGAGAAAAACCCTATGTATGGGGGTGTCTGACAGAATCATCAACTCAGAGGTGTTGTTGATACCGACAGAAAGCCCTTGAGTGAGTAACCATATTAAAATTCCAGCATGGACTGGTAAGGGAGAAGGGATGTCCCAACACAAGTTGAAGTTGGTGGGTGGATCGATTCGGGGATGTAGAGTCACTTTTCTTTGTGAGATAAGACCTGGCAGTGTCCCCATGCCATAGTGCATGACCCAAAATCCAAAACCTGTGGGTAGCACTTTTGGATTTTTGGAGTAATTAAAAAAAAAGAAGACTCAAATAAAGAGATGAAACCATTGGAAGTCACAGAAAAATGCTGGCAAAGCCTTAGGGTGTGTATGACGTAGTTTCAGTAAAACATCCTGAATAGACACCCTCTGACAGGGTTTTGTACCCCTTTTGTGGTTATTCCATAGGAATATCTATATGAGGAGGATGGAAGAACAAAGCTGTTAACCAAAAACGAGAGATATTCCTTCCTGTAATGGTAGGAATAGGACTTATCATCTCCCTTGAGTCTTCCAGGACTGTAACAACTGCCATCACCCAGACACATCCTCTGTCTGGAGACTTCAGACACAGACTTGATCAGACAGTGACATCTACAACTGAGAGCCTCCAGTCACTCTAAAGACAGATGAACCGTCCTGCCGGGGTAATAATAGAAGAACACTAGACAGAATAACTGCTGAACATGGGGACACTTGCTTGGTATTATGGGAAGAATGTGGCTTCCAGATAAACAAATCAGATGTTAAAACTAATGTCAACACCCTCAAAATACTCCACTAGACCTGCTCTAAAAATTCCAGCCATAGATCAAATTATCTGGTTCCATTCCTGCTTATTTTCCTGGCTCCCACCGTCTATCAGTGCTCTGATTGTACGGTTTTATTTGGATGCTTGCCCCCTGCTTCATTTATTGACTCTGCTGACAGATCACCACCATTGCTAAAATTACCAACAATCAGGTAATGGTTCGCTACCAGACCCTGGACTCTTCTGACACAGGTGACAGGTTCCTTAAGGTTTACAATGATTCCTCTCCATTAAAAACTAAAACCAGGAAGATGTTGGAAGTCAATGCTGACTGGTTAAAGTCACAGCCTGCCATGAGCCTAGCACCTTTACCTACAATCTGAGCAAAATGGAACCACCTCCCTCTAGCAGAACTTCCTGCTCTCTACCTATCTCTATCTGGACAATGTCCCCAGGCCTGGAAAACTGACCTTACCCAAAAGCTGTCTCTAAAACAAAATGCCTGATTCATCTTTAACTTTATCCTTGGCACAGATCCCTGATATGAAGTCTTGTACTAGGAGCTCTGCTATAGGACCCTACAGCCACATACTAAGCCTTGTGATAGGGGTGTGCAAATTAATGCAAATTAGGGTTTGTCCTTAAGCTCCCCAAACCTATACATTCCTTATACTTTGGAATAAAATTGAACTTATTCCCTGAAATCTCTCTCCCAAAGAGCTATCTGCATTCCTGCTCATGGGTCATCAAAAATTTCTGTTGCCCCATCTGACTCTTTCCCCTCTCAATTTGGTGGCCAACAGGACAAGAGGGAGAGGACCACTACAAATGCCATTGCTTTTTTATGTTTTATCTTTGATCTAGTTATATGTTTCATAATTCCTAAATATTGACCAGAGATAATTGTTTTACAAAAAATTAGAGTGACATAGAAGTTAATGAAAGAAAAAATCATTGTATCCAACCCAGCAGAATGTCTATCCTCACTGGAGATTCAACCTTCACATCACATGGGTCAATCACCTGGCCAGGAGATTATGCTCCAAGAGGAAGGACCACACCTAAAAGAATGGCTCACCATAAGCCGTAATACGTAGAGATTTGTAAAAAAAAAAAAAACAATTCACTTTGATGAACTATTTTATTTTTTCTTCCCATATTCCCCATATGCTAGCAAGGCTCTTACAGAGCACAGCCATTCTGCTCTGAATCACCCTTCTTTTTTCTCTGCTCTAAGCATGATTGACACAGTGGTTTTTATTCTTTAGTATTTCTTCAAGCCCCACACCCCACCATGGGGCTGTCTGCCACTGTGTGACTCATCTCTGTTCTGGCTTACCTCAAGTTCATGGTTCTTTCCCAACACTGGTTGGTTCACAGATGGGAAAATACCAGACGCCTGATGACATGTTGATGGTCTTCCTCAAGAATTTCATGCCAGTATGATTTTGAAAGTGTGGAACTGTATTGTACAATAAGCCCCATTGGAAACACATTCAACAAATCCCTTGATCTACTCTGAAGTGCACCTCTTCACACCTGATGACAACACAAATTGAAAACTTAGAGGCTCCCAATGGATACATGGGAAACTTTTTCTAACTTCTGACAGCTATTCCTTAGCATCCAACAAAGTCGTAAACATTACCATTAACAAGGTAAAAACTGTGATTTGCCCTGAGGACCACTGTTTTTTTCCCTTCATTGTAGATAGTCTCCATTCAAACACTGTCACTGACACCATGCATGACAAAGTAATGCACTCTCTGAGGGATGTTAGTCTAATAAACAGTCCTTTTATGAGCACTGGTACCCTGTGTTCATTCAGGCACCTGCACTATGTTCCATGGAAAATATTGGAGAGGTAAGCCTTTCCTTATACCTTTCTCCAGGAAGAGAAGATCTTAAAATGGAGACTAAATAGGAGCTTTGTTTCTTCAGTGTTTATGAAGTGGTCTTAATCTCTGTGAGCACCTCTATCCTTCCTGTGGCTGGACAGGTGGGATTATTGCACCTGTAGATGTCTGCTTAACATTCTCTTTTCCCTATTGCAACTCTTCTTAAGTCAACATTAATGGTTAGAATAGTTGATTTTTGTCTCTTTTTTACCTAATGATGTCAATGATTTCTTCATCCCAAGGAAATGTCTGTTTCACAGCTTAACACTTAGTTGAAAACAACAATGAATTTGACATCCATGTATGGGATGGTTAATTTTAACTGATGGATGGAGACTGACTTTTGCTCTGGAAAGCAGTATATGAAGTAAGCTGCAGATTAAATAAGAGCTTTCAAAGCATAATTCAAAGACACGAGTTTCCAAAGAATTCGTCTGTGCAAATGGTTTAACTGTGATGGTGAATTGTTACATTTTGTGTGTGGCTGAGGGAAGCTGGTGATGACTCAGTTTCTCTCCAGTTTCTGCTTCCTCATTACAATAGGAAAGATACACAGAATTATGAATAAATGAAATACTTTGGTACCTAGGGATTTTTCCATATGCGTATGTAAATTGAGTTCTTTATATATTTTGGAAATCAGCCCTCTGTGAGATGTGGGGTTGGAGTAGATCTTTCCCATTCTGAAGGCTGCTGTTTTGTCCTATTGACAGTGTCCTTTGCCTTACAGAATCTTTTCAGTTTCATGAGGTCTCATTTATTAGTTGTTGATCTTAGTGTCTGCACTATTAGTATTTTATTCAGGAAATTGTCTCCTGTGCCAAAAGTTCAAGGCTGTTTTCCACTTTCTCTTCTATCAGGTTCAGTATAACTGGATTTATGTTGAGTTCTTTGATTCACTTGGACTTGAGTTTTGTACATGGTGATAGATATGGATCTATGTGCAATCTTCTACATGCAGACATTCAGTTAGATCAGCACCATTTGTTGAAGATACTTCCTATTTTCCATTGTATAATGGAAATTTGCTTCTTTGTCAAAAATCAGGTGTCCATAGGTGTATTGATTTATGCATGGGTCTTTAATTCCATTGACCAACCTTTCTGTTTTGATGTTAATAACATGTGGGCTTTATTACTATTGTTCAGTAGTACAATCTGGGATGAAATCTGGGATGGTGATACCTCTGGAAGTTCTTTTGTATATGATTCATTTAGCTATCTGGGTTTTTTGGTTGTCCATATGTAGTTGAGTACTGTTCTTTCAAGGCCTGTAAAGGACTGTGTTTGGATTTAATTGAGATTGCATTGAATCTGTAGATTGCTTTTTGGAGGTTGGCCATTTTTACTATGTTAATTCTACCAATCTATGAGCATGTTAGATATTTCCATCTTCTGATATCTTCTTCAGTATTCTTCTTCAAACACTTGATGTTCTTGTCATATAGGTCTTTCACTTGCTTGGTTAGAGTTACACCAAGATATTTTATATTCTTTGTGGCTATTTTGAAGGGTATTGTTTTCTTTATTTCTTTCTCAACCAATTTATCATTTGTATATAGGAGGGCTACTGATTTTTTTGAGTTAGTCCTGTATACAGTCACTTCAAATAAGATGTTTATCTGCCGAAGGAGTTACCTTTTATAACTTTTGAGGTTACTTATGTACATAAGGATACACATGTGTAAATTGAGGTTCATATTTTTGATCAGAAAACTGGTTACTTTTCTGAAATATTTTGTATTCTATCACTTTGATGATCTGTATAAAATTTTCACAAAAGCTGATGGGTTCTTTTTTGGCCACTTACTTTACTTACATGATTTTATAAATTACAAGTTTGAATTCTTGTCATTTTAAAGATATAGTAATTTTACTTTATAAATCTAGTGTTATAACTGCCTGTATGTCTGGCACCAAATTTGTGCAGTGCCACAAAAAACATGAAAGGGCATTCAACTTGGGGAACTGATGTTACAGGTGTTATGAACGACCATGTGAGTGCTGCATTTGAACATGAGTCTTGTGAAGAGCCATCTCTCGAACCTCCAATTTGTATTTCTTAAGACATTTTATCATTGAGGGAAGTTGTTGCATTTGAAAGATAAAATAAATGTATTTCTCGATTTACTGTTCACATGTTTATATGCAATAATGTTATACCATGGGTGTCATGTGGACCAAGAAAGATACAGCTGTATCACTAATTCACGTCCATCATGAGGTGAGGGAAAGTACATAAAGTACAAAATAATAGTCTGAGTTGTCTATGCAGTGTTCTCCAGGAGAAGCTCCTATACTGTGATACAATAGTGTCTCCCTTCATAGAAGAAGTAAGACATTAATCATTCTAATGCTCAGACATTGAGAAGTGTTTTGCAGACAGCAGTGTTCCTCCTGGTCATCACTCCAGCCTGCACAGAAGTTGTCTCCATGTCCTCTCAAAATAAAACTCTAAAAGCCACTGAGGAATTGGCTCTCCAGATGCTCCTGCTTTTCGAGATTGGGTGTGGGACACTGGCCAACATTCTTCTGTTTGTCCATAATTTCTCTCCAATCTTTACTGGCTCTCGACTGAGGTCCACACAGGTCATCATCACCAACTTGGCCTTGGCCAATGCCTTCCTTCTCCTAGTCACTGCATTTCCAAACAACGTGATGGTTTTTGTTCCAAGGTATCCTAAAACTAACCTGCAATGCAAATTTGGGTACTTCATTCGTGTGGTGGCTCGAAGCACAAACATGTGCTCCACCAGTGCCCTGAGCATCCATCAGTTTATCACTCTTGTTTCCGGTCATCGGGGTAGTCTGATCTTTCGAGGAAGATCCCCTGATGTCCTGAGTTATTCCTGTTACAGTTGTTGGTTGTTCAGTGTCTTATATAATGTCTACATTCCAATGAAAGTCAGTGGTCCACAGAGTACAGGCAATGACACTCACAATATAAGAAAGTGGGTCTGCTCCACATCTGGATTCAGTGCAGACCTTGTCATCTTGCGTTTTTCCCATGATGCCACATTCATCAGCATCATGATCTGGACCAGTGTCTCCATGGTGCTTCTCCTCCATAGACATCACAAACGAACACAGCACATCCTCACTGCCAATCAGAACCACCGAGGCCATGCTGAGACCAGAGCAGCCCAAACTGTCCTCATGCTGGTAGTCACATTTGTTGGCTTGTACCTCCTAAATTTTTTTTGTCTAATCTTTCACACTTTCTTAATGGACTATCGCATCTGGTTGAGGCATGTAAATGAAGTTTTGATTGCAGGTTTCTCCACTATTTCTCCCTTCCTGTTGATCTTTAGGGATCCTAAGGATCCCTGTTCTGTGCTCTTCAACTGCTGAAAACCACAGTCAACATGATAAACATAGAAGACAGCTTTACTAACAGCCATATACACTCTATTAAGTAAAAGTTGTTTGAAAATCCTTCCTCATAAACCAGACATGTTGATTCCCTGAACTTATCCCAGCACTGGGGAGACTGAGCCAGGAGGACTGCAATGTCATCAATGGCATGTCAGCCTGCAGAGTGAAATCTGGGCCAAATTGTGACAAGGAGACCAGTTCACAACTCTGTATCTGCACCCTAAGAAAGAAAGAAAGAAAGAAAGAAAGAAAGAAAGAAAGAAAGAAAGAAAAAAGAAAGAAAGAAGAAAGAAGATAAATTAACAAATGAGAGAAAGCAGAATGAAAAAGAACACCAGTCATCTTATAAATATTCACCCCAGCCTTAGCAAATCAATGTGTTCATATATTGTATTATAGCGCATGCAGTCCATTCTGCATCCTATATATCCATATCCTTTTTATTTTTTTAAATATTTCTTTTTTTATTACAAGATTTTTCTATTCATTCTATTTGTCAATCACAAATTCCCCTGACCTAGATTCCCCTGGTACTCTCCCCCAACCCATGCCTATTCCCCCTCCTCCAAGGCAAAGTCTCCCATGGGGAGTAAGCAGAGATTGGCACACTCTGCCGAGGCAGGTCCAAGCCCCTTCTCTCTGCACCAAGGCCATGCAAACTATCTCACCATAGGCACTAAGCTCTAAAAAGCCAGCTCACGCACTAGGGACAGGTCCTGGTCCCACTGCCTGGGGCCCAGCAAACAGTTCAAGCTAAACAACTGTCTTGCATATCCAGAAGGCCTAGTCTAGTACCATGGGGGCTCCTCAGGTATTGGTCCACAGTTCATGGATTTCCACTAGTTTGGCTAGTTGTCTCTGTACTTATTCCAACCGTGGTCTCAATATTCTTGCTCATAGAATCCCTCCTCTCTCTCATTGATTGGACTCCTGGAGCTTTGCCTGGGACCTGGTTATGAATCTCTGCATCTGCCTCCAACAGTAGCTGGATTAGGGTTCTATGATGTCAGTTAGGGTATTCAGCCATTTGATCACCAGAGTAGGTCAGACCCAGTACCTTCTCGACCATATCCAGTAGTCTATGGTGGAGTCATCTTTGTGGATTCCTGGGGACCTCCCTAGCACTCTGCTTCTTCCTATTCCCATGGTATCTTCATTTATCAAGGTATTGCTTTCCTTGTTCTTCCACTCTGTTCCTGATCCAGCAGGAACCTCCCACTCCCCTAAGCTCTCATTCCCCCTTCCCTTGCCCTCCATTACCTTTTTCCCCAGTTTGCTCATGTAGATCTTATCCTTTTCTTCATCATGGGTGATCCCTGTGTCTTTCCTAAGGTCCTCCTTACTAGCTAGTCTTTCTGGAGCTGTGGGTTGCAGTCTGGTTATCCTTTGCTTTACATCTAGTATATACTTATGAGTGAGTACATACCATGTTTGTCTTTCTGAATCTGGGTTACCTCACTCAGGATGATTTTTTCTAGTTCCATCCATTTGCCTGCAAACCTCATGATATCATTGTTTCTCTCTGCTGAGTAGTACTCCATTGTGTATATGTAACACATTTTCTTGGTCCATTCTTCAGTTGAGGAGCATCTAGGTTATTTCCAGGTTCTGGCTATTACAAATAGTGCTGCTATAAACATAGTTGAGCATGTATCCCTGTGGTATGATTGAGCATTCCTTGGGTTTATGCCGAAGAGTGGTATAGCTGGGTCTTGTGGAAGATGGATTCCCAATTTTCTGAGAACCCATCATACTGATTTCCAAAATGTCTGTAGAAGTTTGCATTCCCACCAAGACTGCAGTGTAGGAGTGTTCTCCTTGCTCCATATCCTATCCAATGTAAGCTGTCTTCTGTGTTTTTGATCTTAGCCATTCTGGCAGGTCTAAGATGGTATCTCAGTGTTGTTTTGATTTGCATTTCCCTGATGACTAAGGATGTTGAGCAATTCCTTAAATGTCTTTCAGCCATTTGAGGGTCTTCTGTTGAGAATTCTGTTTAGATCTGTACCCCACTTTTTAATTGGATTGTTCAGTATTTTGAAGTCTAGTTTCTTGAGTTTTTATATACTTTGGAGATCAGTGCTCTGTCAGATGTGGGGTTGGTGAAGATCTTTTCCCATTCTGTAGGCCGTCATTTTGTCTTAATGACCGTGTCCTTTGCCCTACAAAAGCTTCTCAGTTTCAGGAGGCCCCATTGTTTAATTGCTGCTCTCAATGTCTGTGCTACTGGTGTTATATTTAAGAAGTGATCTCCGGTACCAATGCGTTCAAGACTACTTTTTACTTTCTCTTCTATCAGGTTCAGAGTAACAAGATCTATGCTGAGGTCTTTGATTCACATGGACTTAAACTTTGTGCACTGTGATAGATGTGGATCTATTTGCAGTCTTCTACATGTTGACATCCAGTTATGCCAACACCATTTGTTGAAGATTGTTTTTTCCCCCACTGTAAAATTTTGGCTTCTTGGTCAAAAATTAAGTGTTCATACATGTGTGGATTAATGTCATGTTCTTCAGTTTGATTCCATTGGTGTTTATGCCACTACCAAGCTGTTTTTATTACTGTAGCTTTATAGTAGAGATTGAAGTCAAGGATCATGATGCCTTTACTGTACAGGACTCTTTTAGCTGTCCTGGTTTTTTTTCATATGAAGTTGAATATTGTTCTTTCCCGGTTTGTGAATAATTGTATTAGGATTTTGATGGGGTTTGCATTGAATCTGCAGATTGCTTTTGGTAAGATTACCATTTTTACTATGTTAATCCTACCTATCCTTGAGCATGGGACATCTTTCTATTTTCTGAGATATTCTTCAATTTCTTTCTTCAGGAACTTAAAGTTCTTGTCATACAGGCCCTTCACTTGCTTAGTTAGAATTACCCCAACATATTTTATATTATTTGTGGCTATTGTAAAAGGTGATATATCTCTGATTTCTTTCTCAGGCTGTTTGTCCTTTGTATATAGGAGAGCCACTGAATTTTTGAATTAATCTTGTATCCTGCCACATTATTGAATATGTTTATCAGCTGTATGAGATCCTTGGTCGAATTTTTTGGGTCACTTATGTATACTATCATGTCATCTGCAAATCATGAAAGTTTGACTTCTTCCTTTCCAATTTCTATCCCTTTCATCTCCTTTTTGCGTCCTATTTCTTTAGGTAGAATTTCAAGTACGATATTGAATAAATATGGGAAGAGTGGACAGCCTTGTCTTGTTCCTGATTTTAGTGGAATTGTGTTGAGTTTCTTTCCATTTAATTTGATTGTGGATGTTGACTTGCTGTAACTTGCCTTTATTATGTTTAGGAATGTCCCTATATTCCTGATCTCTCCAAGACCTTTATCACGACAGGGTGTTGGCTTTTGTCAAAGTCCATTTCAGCATCTAATGAAATGATCACATGGTTTTTTCTTTCAGTTTGTTTATATGGTGTATTACATTGTCAGATTTTCGAGTGTTGAACCAACTTTGCAAATCTCTGGGATGAAGCCTAATTGATCATGGTGGATAATTGTTTTGAGGTGTTCTTGGAATCTGTTTGCCAGTATTTTATTGAGTATGTTTGCATCATGTTCATGAGGGAGATTGGTCTGTAGTTCTCTTTCTCTGTTGCATCTTTGTTGGGCTTGGGAATCAGGGTTATTGTAGCCTCATAGGAGTTTGGTAATGTTCCTTCTGTTTCTATTGTGTGGAAAAATTTAAAGAGTATTGGTATTAACTCTTCTTTGAAGATCTGGTAGAAGTCTGCACTGAAACCATCTGGTCTTGGGCTTTTTTTTGGTTGGGAGACTTTTAATGACGGATTCTATTTCTTTAGGGGTTACTGGTCTATTTAAATAGTTTATCTGGTTTTGATTTCACTTAGGTATGCATTAACTATCCAGAAAATTATCCATTTCTTTTAGATTTTTTAGTTTTGTGCAGTAGAGGTTTTTGAAGTAAGACCTGATGATTCTCTGTATTTCCTCAGTGTTAGTTGTTATATCTCCTTTTCATTTCTGATTTTGCTAATTTGGATGCTCTCTCTCTGTCTTTTGGTTAGTTTGGATAAGGTCTTGTCTATCTTGTTGATTTTCTTCAAAGAACCAACTCACTCATAGGTGGATATTAGATGTAGAGCAAAGGATAATTAGATAGCTACTCACATCTCAAGTGAGGCTACTTAGTAAAGAGGACCCTAAGAAAGACACAGGGATCACCCAACCACAGAGAAATGGATGAGATCTACATGAGCAAACTGGACATGGGAAGGTAGTGAAGGGCAAGGGTCAGGGGAAAGAGAGCTTAGGGGAGCAGGAGATCCCAGCTGGATCAAGAACAGAGAGGGAGAACAAGGAAAGAGAGAGATACCATGATAAATGAAGACCCCATGGGAATAGGATAAGCAGAGTGCTAGAGAGGTCCCCAGAAATCCACAAAGATACCTCTACATTAGACTGCCAGCAATGGTCAAGAGAAAGCCCGAACTGACCTACTCTGGTGATCTGATGGCCGAACACCATAACTGTCATGATAGAACTCTCATCCAATGACCGATGGAAGCAGATGCAGAGATCCACGCCCAGGCCCCAGGTGAAGCTCCAGTAGTCCAATCGGCAAGAGAGAGAGGATAAATTATATGAGCAAGAGATATTGAGACCATGATAGGAAAAAGAACAGGAACAAATAGCCAAACTAGTGGAAACACATGAACTATGAACAAATAGCTGAGGAACCCCCATGGACTGGATCAGGCCCTCTGGATAAGTGAGACAGTCGATTAGCTTGAACTGTTTGGGAGGACCCCAGGCAGTAGGATCTGGTCCTGTCCTTAGTGCATGAGGTGGCTTTTTGGGCTAGGGCCTATGCTGGGACACTTTGTTCAGCCTAGGTGAAGGGAGGAGGGGACTGGACCTGCCTCAACTGAATCTACCAGGCTGAGCTGAATCCCCAAGGGAGTCCTTGCCCTGGAGAAGGTAGGAATGGGGAGTGGATTGGGAGGAGGGGAAAGAGGGGGTGCAGGAGGAGGAAGGACAGGGGAATCTGTGGCTGATATGTAAAATTAAATTAAGTATAAAATAAAAAAATGGATTAGCCTCAATAGGCTTTCTTTTCCAGCTCTGTCTAAATATTATACAGTGGTTATTAATACCAGCCTTACAGAGATGACTGAGTAGTTAAGAGTTCTTATTACTCTCACAAAAGACCTGGGTTTGGTTCACAGTTCCTACATGTGGCTCACAGACATCTGTGGTTCAGGTTCCAGGGGATTCAATGCCCTCTTCTGACCACTCAGGGTACCAGGCATGTGAGTGGTGCACATACACCTATTCAAGCAAACATTTATACATTAAAAATAAAAATTAATTTTTCATTTGTTTCCTTTTATTGAAAGTAGACTCTGTTCTCATACAATATATTCTGACGACAGTTTCCCCTCCTTCTATTTAACCCTTCCCTCCCTCACTCCCTCCCTTCTTTCTCTTCTTTCTGTCATTCATATCTTAAGGTATAGTGAGGCATTTCAGTAGGTTGAGCATTCACTGTGCACAACTCACAGCTTGAGTTGAATCCCCAGAGCTGTCGTAAAAGTGGACAGAGAGAACCAAGTCCCAAGGTGTCCTCTGACTTCCACATATGTGACATGGCACACACACACACACACACACACACACACACACACACACACAATGTAAATAAATACATAGTAATAGTTAGTAATGAATTAAAGTGTCTGATGGGTGCTGGGGGATTCCGAAGAGATGAAGGGTGGTTCACTTCTTGGGTCCTAACTCAAGGTGATCTCCGTGGCTACATGCAATAGCTGAACTTCCTCCTGTGGGAAATGGGTATTTTAATGAATATGATGGTGTTGATGAGGAGGATGGAGATGGAGAAGATGATGATGAAGATGACATGAATGGAAAGGATGATGGTGGTTATAATAATGGGGGGGTTAGCATGTGTTTCTTTCTCCTCAATATGGAGATTTAACTTGACTGTGCATCAGTATATACATAAATATATAAAAAATGCACATAAAGTATACACATAATGCTGTGGGATGGTCTGTATGTCAAATTACTCTGATTGTACAATAAATAAAACACTGATTGGCCAGTGGCTAGCAGGAAGTATAGGCGGGACTAACAGAGAGGAGAGAAGAAAGAACAGGAAGGCGGAAGGAGACACTGCCAGCCGCCGCCATGACAAGCAGCATGTGAAGATGCTGGTAAGCCACGAGCCACGTAGCAAGGTATAGATTTATAGAAATGGATTAATTTAAGATATAAGAACAGTTAGCAAGAAGCCTGCCACGGCCATACAGTTTGTAATCAATATAAGTCTCTGTGTTTACTTGGTTGGGTCTGAGCAGCTGTGGGACTGGCGGGTGACAAAGATTTGTCCTGACTGTGGGCAAGGCAGGAAAACTCTAGCTACCACATAATATATGAATAAACATACATAGTATTTGATTCAGTAAAAGACAAAATAAATTTAGGTATATTTAAATTGAGTATACTTCAATTTGTAAAACATAAAATAATTATATATAATTTTGATATGTAAAAACATTTATGAGTTTGACTATATATGTGTGGTGTTTATATAAATACAAATTATTTGCCTAATATCTGGATACTTAAATATTTCCAAGAATTTCTATGTATTGTCTATGGTATCTAGAGGGTAGAATTGTTTTAAAATGTAATGTGATATTTTGGAATGAGCTTATCATTTATGATAGATCTTTCCTATGCTGAAATTTAATTATTCTTCTCTATTTTCTTTCGCAAATTAATATGGTTACTCATAATTAGATTTTGAACCTCCATGGTATGATGTACTAATTTGGTCTCATTGATTGACTTTCCAGTATCAATTACATCAGCGTATATATTGCCCAGCTTCTCTGTCTCTAAACTGACTTTTGAGGCTGGAGAGATTGCTCAGTGGTTAAGAGCACTTGCAGGTCTTGAACAGTACCCGGGTTTGATTCCCAGCACTCTATAATAGTTCACAATCATCTGTAACTCCAGTCCCAGGGTGTCTGACGCCCTCTTCTGGCCTCTCAGGACACTGCATGTAAACACATATGAAATAAAATCTTTTTTAAAAAAATGTTTAAGCTTTTCTTATTACATTTTATTTGCTCTCTCTCTCTCTCTCTCTCTCTCTCTCTCTCTCTCTCTCTCTCTCTCTCTCTCTCTCTCTCCTCTCCCTCTCTCTCTCTGAATGTACACATACACCATGGCCCATGTGTGGAGGTCAGAGGTAACTTTCAGGAGTCCGTTCTCTTGTCCACTATGTGGGTCCCAGGGATTGAACTCAGATCTTCCACAGCAAGTGTCTCAACCCACGGAGCCCTCTCAGAAACCCCCTCATCAATTTTCTAGCACTGCCCACTTGATACCAAACAGCCTCACATGGACTGTACCACTTCTGCATCTCACTTCTACACTGAATTTTCTGTTCTCCTGCTCTTACAATACACTGCTTTACAAACACTGTTTCTCCATCAGTATGTGTCTGTTAATACACCTGTGTATATTCTATACATCTGATCCAATGATTACTATTATTGATATATCTTATGTGTCCATGTCCCTCGTTGGACAGAGAAGAGAGATTTGAAAAATCACACTTTTATCTGGAACTAGAGCAAATTGCTACATTTCTGCAGAGGTTTCCCTTTTGCAGAGTGAAGCAAAAGAAGCAACATCTTAGGCCAGAGAGGCAGAGCTCTGCTAGGAAACCTTCTCAACTGGGGGCTGAGCAAAGTTCAGCTGTAGCTGCTCTCCAGGAGAGGAGCAGGATTGCTATATCCTGCGGGAAGACCATCTCCCATCACACCAGGTATACCTTGACTTTCCCAAATAGTCAGGATTCCCTTCCCTGCTGAAGCAGTTCCAGGCCTGACTTTCCTGAGAAGTCAGAAAACTTTCCCTTCCAGGGTTGGGCTGCTCCTTTGCAGTTCCAGCCCTCAGGGCTCTGCTAAACAGCTCCAGGTATCTGGGACACCTTCAGGGCAGAGCTGTTGCTCTGAGCAGCTCAAAGTGTCCTGGATACCTGGTCCTCCAGGGCTGAACTGTCTCCTTGCAGCATCAGCCATCAAGAGCTGTGCTAAGCAGCTCAAGGTGTTGCCTGGCTCCTAAGGCAGTCAGGACAGGTTTCCCCAGATTTTCAATACTCATATTTTGGTGCCAAAATCTAGGACCAAACCCAGAGTTGTTGCAACTGATTTACTTACACTGTGCAATGTACACCACCCCGCAGGTAATACCATAAAACATCCCTTGATCCATCCCCAAGCACACTTTTCTGTAACTAATATCAACATCAATTGCAAACATAGATTATCAAAAATGAAACATGCAAACCTTTTCTAACTTCTGCCCAGCCGTTCCTTAGTAACTACCAAAAGTTGTCTGTGGTGATTGCTATGGGGAGAAAACCTGTTCCTCCTTGGAGACAACCCAAACTCTAACCATGCAGATGCTGCCACTAAAAGGTGACATTGTAAAGGTCTTTCTGAGGGATATCAGGGCAAGACACCTGTTTTGTTTTTTTTTTTTTTTTAATCAACACTGGCATCCCGGACTCACTTGTATTGAAAACTTCCTGCACAGACCTCTATAGATACTATCTGAAAAATGAGTATTTTGTTGAATTCTGTCTCAGGAAAATAGAGAGACACAGGGGTCTTCCTTGACAGCGGAGGTCAGACCTGTTTTTCTGCAATGACTGAATTCAGGGGAAAGCCTTCACCCCCTCAGGAGACTCTCCATCTTGCTGTGACTGGGCAGGTGGAATTCTTGTCACTGTGGGCTTTTTTTTTTAAATAATTCACACATCCCTCTGCACTGGACCAAGACTTCTGGATCCAACATAAAAACCTAGGATTTCTGCTTTTTAGAAGTCTTTAGAGTTTGACCAGAACATATTGATGTTTGCATTTTATCTTATAGAAACTTTTATTCCATTGGTTTCTACTGATCTGAAAACTACATGTAATGGGCCAGATGTGGTGGTCTCAACCTAAATCAGTTCCAGTACTTGAGAGGCAGAGGCAAGTGGATCTCTCTGACCTGCTCTCCATCACCTGTGCAGTCTGCTTTCTTACAGGACTGAATAGTAATAAATGTATAGAAGTTTCATTTCTTTGACTTTTCATGAGAAATATTAGTTTTCAGCCTTAAAATGAAAACTGTGGTCCTAGTTTTCTATTTGACTTATTTGTCTTTCCTAATTAGTCTGTCTTTTTCCTGATTGTATTTTTTTAGACTTTACCCTTTTTAATATTTTAGTTTGAATTAATGGAGAGCTTATTAGCTGTTTACTGTGATCTGACCAAGACTGACATTGTAGTTAAACTGACTATGGATGGAGGTAGTGGCAAAGGCATTTATTTAATCACAGCATTCAGAAGGCAGAGGCAGGCCTTCTATGTGAGTGAGAATCCAGCTTGGTGGAAATAGTGAATTTAGGTGACTAACTGTGGACCACGTTTTCAAGTAGAGGAGCCTATGGCAGACATTCTCATTCAAACCAAAATGTACATAAAATGAATTTTCTTGAATCCCTATGATATTGGGGATTTCTCAGATGTTGAGAAGTCATAGGACCTCTAGCTAAATAGTCTCAGCCCTAGAGGTCAAATGAAAACTATTTAAGAGCTGAATGGATGGATGCTCTAGTGATCCCATCAAGCAGATTCGAAGGCTTTGAATAAACATTTTAAAATATCTTCTGTATTTACTTCTCCTCACTCCCTGCCTAGGATGTGTCAAGGTCATGACTTTACCTCCCCTCACCTCTCTTCCATCTCCAGTCAAGGACGTCCTTCCTCCTACACCTGTGGCAAAATTGCAAGTACTGATGTCCTTCTGCAATTTATTCAACGTGTCCATCTGGAGGGGTTCCCCAACTCTCTTACCAAATGTTCTCTCTTATCTTTAAGAAGACAGATACACTCTGGCCCCAATAACATTTCTACTATGGTTCATACACCTTTGTAGAAACATGAAATATCCTCTCCAAGGGAAAGATGAGGATGTGGGGGGAGCACATGATTGTTATGCTATTTTCAGTAGAAAGACACTAAAGAAAAACCAACATTTCATGTCCTGCCTAGAAGCCAGGAATGTCTTTGGGACACCAGGAAACACTCTCCTCTCCAGATGTCATAGATGCCAAAATGGTTGGGATTTCTGACCTAGGATCTGTTTCTAAATGACTTCATGTTTACTTCTTCAGTGGAAAAGTATGAGAGCGACATAGAAGTTAATTAAAGGAAAACTCATTGTATCCAAGACAGTAGAATGTCTGGCCTGACTGGAGATTCAACATTCAGGTCACATGGGTCAATCACCTTGTCAGGAGATTGTGCCCCAAAGAGGAAGGACCACTCCTAGGGAGGTGGCTCACCTTAAGGCATGCCAAAGAGAGGGTCAGAGAAATTATCCCTGTGCTGAAATACTCTACTTTTCCTTCCCAGATTCCCTCCCTCTAGCAAGGCTCTTGCTGTGCACACCATGGTGTTCAGAATTATTCTTTCTATCTCTGCTCTAAGCATGTTTCCCCCACTGCTTGGCATTATTTAGCCTATCACTAAAGTGTAGCAGGAATCTTAAAAGTTCTTATTAATAAAATCAAACCCGAGGCCAGTTATTGGGGTCAATGCTGGTAGATCAGAGAGATAGAACAAACCACAGCTATCTCACCTTGCCAGTTCCTCAGCTGGTCTTGTCTCCTCAGACTAGAAGTCTCAGAGTCCTCATCCAGAATGAATCTCAGCTGAACTCTGTTGCTCCAAAGCCTGAAAGCTTAACCAGGCTAAATGCTTAACCAGCCAAATGCTTCTAGTTTCTGGTCCTCATGCCTTATATATATATCTTTCTGCTTTCTACCACCACTCCCTGGGATTAAAGGCTGGCTTTCTGGGATTAAAGGTGTGTGTCACCATGCTTGACTATTTCCTATGTGGCCTTGAACTCACAGAGATCCAGAGGGATTTCTATCTCTGGAATGCTAGGATTAAAGGTGTGAGTGCCACCATTTTCTAGCCTTTGTATTTAGTGGCTTTCTGTTCTCTGACCCCAGATAAATTTATTAGAGTACACAATATTTTGGGGAACACAATACCACCACACTAAAGCCCCACACCCTCCATGGGGCTGTCTGCCACTGTGTGAACAATTCCATGCTGGCTTAACTCAAGGTCATGGCTCTTTTTGATTGCCCTCCTATCAGAAACTTTTGAGATTTATAGATTGCCTGTTCTAGTATGTATTTCTTTTGAATTTAATAAGATCATTTTTAAGCTTCCATTGGATCGCTTCTTGCAGGCTTTTATTAATGAAATTAAGAACCCCAGGACTGAAATCCCAATTTCCTTTTTATACTGTGGTGCCAATAAAGAGATCACCTAAAATTCTGGTAATGGCACACATACAGTCTCATATCTCTTCCTACCCCAAGGGGAATAATACAGGAAGAACTGAGGATAGAAAAAAATAAACAAAAATGACAGACAGTCATCACATAAATTCACAATTATCTTAGCATGTTTGTCCAGGCCCTTCTGGCTTTAAAAGTCTCCACTGAGAAGAAAGGGGTAAATCTGATAGGTCTGCCTTTATATATTACTTGGTCTTTTTTTAAAACCCAATCCCTAACTTGATCTTTTACCTTGCAGTTTTTAACATTCTTTTTTGTTCTAAACACTTAGTGTTTTGATGATCAAGTACCAAGGGGACTTGTTTGTGGTCTGGTCCATTTGGGGTTCTGTGTGCTCCCTGTACCTTGGTATGCATGTCATCTTTAGGTTGGGACATTTTCTTCTATGATTCTATTGAAAATATTTTCTGTGCCTTTGACCTGTGTTTCTTCCCCTTCCTCTATTTCTATTATTTTTATATCTGGTCTTTTTGTAGTGTCTCAGATTTCCTGGAAACCTACTTCTGTCTAAGACAATAAAACCTATGGCCTTATATTGGAGACTAAACAGTCATGTTACATAGGCCAATAACCTGGCCAAGGTATTATGCACCAAAACAGAAGGAACACCTGTAGAAAGATTGGCTGACCTTAAGCCATGCTGAAAAAGAGGTTTGGAAAAAATTTCACTGTGATGAAATATTGTACTTTTCCTTCCCCTATTCCCACACTCTAGCACAGGATGTTACAGCACACAGCCATGCTTCTCTGAAATATCCTTCTTTCTTTCTCTGCTCCAAGCATGATTGACAAAATGGTTTTTTATTCTTTATTATTTCTTCAAGCCACTCTCCCCACCATGGAGCTGTCTGCCACTGTGTGACTCATCTCTGTTCTGGCTTACCTCAAGTTCATTATCTTTTCCAACACTTCTTGGTTCACAGATGGAAAAATACCAGACTCCTGATGACATGTTGATGGTCTTCCTGAAGGACTTCATGTCAGCATGATTTCCCAAGTAGAAATAGTACTGTACAATGAACCCCTTTGGAAATACATCGAACAAATCCCTTGATCTACACTGGAGTGCAGCTCTCCACACCTGATGACAACACAAATTGAAAACCTAGATGCTCCCAAAGGAAACATGAGAAACTTTTTCTGACTTCTGACAGCTATTCCTTAGGATCCAACAAAGTCATAAACATTATCTTTAACAAGCAGAAGGTAATAATTGTGATTTTCCCTGAGGACCAATGTTTTTTTTCCCTTCATTGGAAGTATCCAAAGTCTCCATGCAAATAAATGTCACTGACATCACAGATGACAAAGTAATGCACTCGAGGGATGTTAATCTAGATACACAGTCCTTTTATGAGCATTGTTAATCTGTATTCATTCAGTCATCTGCACCATGCTCCACCGAGTTATCAGAGAGGTAAGCATTTTCTTGGATCTGTCTCAGGGAAGATAAAATCTTCAAATGGAGAAGTCAGACCTGTGTTTCTTCAGTAAATATTTAGGAGCTGGCTTTATCTCTGTGAGCATCTCTAAAATTGCTGTGGCTTACAGGTGGGATTCCTGTAACTGTAGATGTCTATCATTCTCTTCTCCGTACAACAACTCTTCTGAAGTCAACATTAATGGTTAGGATAGTTGCTTTTTTGTCTCTTCTTTACCTAATGATTCAATGATGTCTTCATCCCAAGGAAATGCATTTTTCACAGTTTAGCACTTATCTGAAAATGAAATTTAATGTGACACCAAATATAGGATGGCTGATTTTTAGCTGATGGATGGAGACTGACTGTTCCTCTGGAAAACTATGTATGAACTAAGTTTCAGACTAAACAAAAGCTTTCAAAGACATGTTTCAAGGACATGAGTTTGGAAAGAATCAGTCTGTGCAATTGGTTTAACTGTGATGGTGTATCAACATATTTTGATTGTGGCTAAGGGAAGGTGGTGTTGACTCACCAGCATCTCCAGCATCTCCAGCTTCTGCTTCCTCACAAAAATAGTTAAGATATAGAAATTATGATTAAATGAAATTCTTTGGTCCATGGGGATTTTTCCATATATAGTCTAAATTGAGTTCTTTATATTTTGGAAATCAGCCCACTGTCATATGTGGGGTTGGTGAAGATCTTTGTCCATTCTGTAGGATGCTGTTTAATTCTATTGACAGTGCCCTTTGCCTCACAGAAGCTTTTCAGTTTCATGAGGTTCCATTTATTAATTGTAGATCTTGGTGTCTGCATTATTGGTGTTGTATTCAGGAAATGGTCTCCTGTGCCAACACATTCAAGGCTATTCCATACTTTCTTTTCTATGAGTTCAGTGTAACCTGATTTATGTTAAGATCTTTGATCTACTATCCCTGGTGCATGAGCTAGCTGTCTGGAGCCCATTACCTATGGTGGGATGCCTTGCTCAGCCTTGATGCTGTGGAGAGGCCCATGATCCCACCTCAGCTGAATGTAGGAGGCTTTTGGAGGAGTGGATGGGTGTTGGTTTATGGTGTATCCCTGAGGGGAGCAGGAGGATAGGTAAGAGAAGGATCTGTGATTAGTATGTAAAATGAATAAAAAAATTTCTTAAATAAAAATAAAAGTGATCTTTGACTTACTTGAACTTGATTTTTGTGTAGGGTGATAGATATGGATCTTTTTACAGTCTTCTACACACTGACATCCATTTAGATGAGCACCATATGTTGAAGATATTTTCTTTTTCCATTGTATAATTTTGGCTTCTTTGTCAAAAATCAGGTGTCCATAGGTGTGTGGATTTACATATGAGTCTTTGATTTCATTGATCCAACTTTCTGTTTTTTGTCACTATAATGTGGTTTTTATTACTATATTCTTGTAGTAGAGCTTGAAATTAGACATGATGATACCTCATGAAGTTATTTTATTGTACACTATTGTTCTAGCTTTCCTGCATTGTGGTTTTCCATATGTAGTCGAGTATTATTCGTTGGAGATCTGTGAGGATTTGTGTAGGAAATTAATGGAGATTCCTTTGACTCTGTAGATAGCATTTGGTACAATGGCCGTTTTACTATGTTAATCCTACCAATCCATGAGCATATGAGATCTTCCTATATCTGATACCTTCTCCATTTTTTTCTTCAAAAACTTGAAATTCTTGTTATATAGGTCTTTCACTTGCTTGGTTAGAATTACACCAAGTTATTTTGTTATTTGTGACTGTTTTGAAGGGTGTTGTTTCTTTGATTTCTTTCTTAGCATGTTTATCATTTTTATATAGGAGGGCTTCTGATTTTTCAAGTTATCTTGTATCCAGTCATTTTACTAAAGGTGCTTATCTGCTGAAGGAGTTCTGTGATAGAACTTTTAGGGCTGCCTTTGTATATAAGTATATATATGTTTAAATCGAGGTTCATATTTATGATCAGAAAACTAGTTACTTTTTTGAAATATTTTGTATTCTATCACTTAGATGATCTGTATAAAATTTTCTCAAAAGCTATCTGGTTTTGTTTTTGTTACTTATTTACTTCCAAGATTTTATAAATTAAAAATTTGTATTCTTGTCCTTTTTAAGTTATAGTAATTTTACTTTAGGCATCTAGTGTTTTAACTGCCTGTATGTATGTCACCACCTTTGTGCAGTGCCACAAAAGCCTTGGGAGGTCATTCTTTTTGGGGAACAGAAGTTACAGATGGATATGAACGACCAAGTAGGTGCTGGATTTGAACATGAGTCTTGTCAAGACTCATCTCTCAGACCTCCAATTTGTAATCCTCAACACATATGGTCCCCAGGAACCAAAGCATTTCATTTATTCATCATTTTCTGTATATTAACTATTTTTAGGAGGAAGCAGAAGCTGGAGTTGCTGGAGATGCTGGTGAGTCAACACCAGCTTCCCTTAGCCACACTCAAAATATACACCATCACAGTCAAACCATTTGCACAGACGGATTCTTTCCAAACTCATGTTCTTGAAACATGTCTTTGAAAGCTCTTGTTTAGTCTGAAACTTACTTTATACATAGTTTTCCAGAGGAACAGTCAGTCTCCATCCATCAGCTAAAAATCAGCCATCCTATATATAGATGTCACATTAAATGCCATTTTCAGATAAGTGCTAAACTGTGAAACAGGCATTTCCTTGGGATGAAGAAATCATCGTGTTAAGAGGAAAGATGCTGTAATCAATGATGCAAAAATGTGTTCCCCTGTTTACTATCCATATGTTCATAAGCTATACTGTGTTACAATGAGTGGCATGTTGACCAAGACTGATACACTTGTATCACTTATACACTTCTGACATGAGCTGAGGGAAAGTACATGAAGTACAAAATAATAATCTGAGTTGTCTATGCAGTGTTCTCCCAGGCAGCTCTTGTACAGTGATACAATAGTGTCTCCCTTCATAGAAGAAGTAAAGACTCAAATTATTCATTATGCTCAGACGATTGAGAAGTGTCGTGAAGACAGTTGTGTTGTTCCGGGTCATCACTCCTGTCTGCACAGAAGTCCTCTCCATGTCCTCTCAGAGTAAAGCTCTAAAAACCACTGAGGAATTGGCTCTCCAGATGCTCCTGCTTTTCCAGGTTGGGATTGGGACCGTGGCCAACATTCTTCTGTTTTTCCATAATTTTTCTCCCATCTTTACTGGCTCTCGACTGAGGCCCACACAGGTCATTGTCACTAACTTGGCTGTGTCCAATGCCTTCCTTCTCCTTGTAACTGCATTTCCAAGCAATGTGATGGTTTTTGTTCCAAGGAAACCTGCAACTAACATGCAATGCAAAATTGTTTTCTTCATTCGCATGGTGGCTCGAAGCACAAACATGTGCTCCACCTGTGTCCTGAGCATCCATCAGTTTGTCACTCTTGTTCCTGGTCACTGGGGTAGGTTGATGCTTCGAGGAAGAACCCCTGATGTCCTGAGTTATTCTTGTTACTGTTGTTGGTTGTTCAGTGTCTTAAATAATGTCTACATTCCTATCAAAGTCAGTGGTCCACAGAGCCCAGGCAATGACACTAACAATAACAGCAAGTTTCTCTGCTCCATGTCTGGATTCAGTGTAGTTTTCATCTTCTTGCATTTTACCCATGATGCCACATTCATCAGCATCATGACCTGGACCAGTGTCTCCATGGTGCTTGTCCTTCATAGACATCACCAGCGAATAAAGCACATCCTCACTGCCAATCAGAACCACAGAGGCCATGCTGAGACCAGAGCAGCCCAAACCGTCCTGATGGTGGTCGTCACATTTGTTGCCCTGTACCTCCTAAATTTTATTTGTCTCATCTTTCACACTGTTTTAACAGACTGGGGTCTCTTGTTGAGGCATGTAGATGAAGCTTTGACTGCAGGCTTCCCCACTATTTCTCCCTTCCTGTTGATCTTTAGGGATCCTAAGGATCCTTGTTCTGTGCTCTTCAACTGCTGAAAACACAGTCAAAAGACCAAACACAGAAAACAGCTTTACCAACAGCCATAAACACTCTGAAGTAAATAATGGTTTGAAAAGCCAAGGTTAACTTATAAATTTTCTGCTGTGGACAATTGATTGATAAATAAAATGCTGATTGGCCAGTAGCCAGGCAGGAAGTATAGGCGGGACAAAGAGCAGGAGAAGTCTGGGAAGTGGAAGGCTGAGGTGATCCCAGCCTACTGTCCAGGGAGCAGCATGTAAGGCAGCAGGTAAAGCCATGGAACATGTGGTCACATATAGATTAACAGAAGTGGGCTAAGTTTACATGTAAAAGCTAGAAAGTGGTAGGTCTGAGGTAATGGTCGAGCAGTTTAAATAATATGAGCTTCAGAGTGATTATTTTATAAGTGGTTGTGGGGTCAAGGGGCTGGGTTGGACTTGAGAAAACTCCAGTTACAAGTTTCTTTAAACTTTGAATGCCTCTCAATATCCCAAGTTCACTTTCTTCCCACTTCTTGAGTATCAAGATGTGAACTCTCAGCTTTCCCAGCCGTCATTCCTCTGTTCTACCATCATGGTCTCAAACACTCCGAAATCATTAGCCCAGTTAGCCACGTCCTTTAATTGAGATCTTTGGTCATGGTGTCTTGTCACAGTATTGAGACCCTTAAACACAGGCTTTTGAAATTTTATATGACATGGATTATTGTATGTATACATGTACACATGTGCCATGTTATAGGTGTGAATTTCAGAGGACAACTTGAGTGGTCAATTTCTCCTTGTACAATGTAAATCTAAGAATATACCTTAGGCTGTCAGTTTTCAGACCACCTTTTAAAGAAATTTCCCTATGTATTTCCACATGTATGAATTGTGATAGCTGAGGAAATTCCACTTGGCTAGGGAGTACACAGTCTTTGACTTCACGGTAAAGGTTCACAGATTGGTTGGTACTAAGAACAGTAATTCACATGGCCTCTGATCTTGGTAAAATCGACAGTAAACACTAGAGTGGAGTTCATGTGTCTGTCATGTGACAACCCATAGATACCCTGACAGACTGCAGCAGGACTTGGAGGGGAGTGATAACATAGGAAAATGGATCACAGACCTATGATCTTCCACTGAATCAGTGAGAGTCCCTGGGAGGCTCCAAGAAATATGGATTGATGAAGGAGATCAAGAACCATGTTCCAGATGCATGACTTCACTCTGTTCCAGTTACTACCCCAGGATGTCTGAAGAACATCAGTTTGAAGAAGTCCTTATGGATTGTCTCACCAAGTGCCAAACCCTGCTTGCTATAATTCTGAACAGCCTGTCAAGATGTGACCACTGGGGCAATAGTGGCAACACCATCTATGGGGGTGTGACAAAAATGTGAACTCACAGGTGCTGTTGTTAACAGTGGAAAGTCCGCAAGTGACCAACCAGCTTAAAATTCCAGCATGGACAGGCAAGGGAGATGGGATGTCCCAACAGAAGTTGAAGGTGGTGGGTGGATGGATGGTGGGGATGTAGAGTCACTTTTCTTTGTGAGATAAGACCTGGCAGTGTCCCCATGCCATAGTGCATGACCCAAAATCCATAAACCTGTGGGCAGCACTATTCGAGTTTGGGAGTAATTACAATGAAAGAAGACTTGGATAAAGAGATGAAATGTATTGGAAGGAACATAGAATTGCTGGCAAGCCTTAGGGTGTGTATGATGTACTTCTGTAAAACATCCTGAATAGACACCCCCTGACAGGTTTTGTACCCCTTTTGTGATTACTCCATAGGAATATCCATCTGACGAGGGGGAAGTAACACAGCTGTTAACCAAAGACAAGTGTTATTCCTTCCTGTACTGGTAGGAATAAGACTTGTCATCTCCCTTGGATCTTCCGGGCTACACAACTGCCCTCACCCAGACACATCCTCTGGCTGGAGACTTCAGACACAGACTTGATCAGACAGTGACATCTACAACTGAGAGCCTCCAGTCACTCCAAAGACAGATGAACCGTCCTGCAGGGTTTGTGCTCCACAACAGAAGAACACTAGACAGAGTAACTGCTGAACATGTGGAGACTTGCTTGGTACTGGGAGAAGAATGTGGCTTCTATGTAAAAAATCAAATGTTAAAACCAATGTAAATACCCTCAAAATACTCCACAAAGAACTGCTCAAAAACTTGAACCCATAGAGCAAATTAGCTGGATCTATAACCCTTTATTTTCTTGGCTCCCTCCCTCTGTCAGTCCTCTGAATATGCTGTTTTATTTGGATGCTTGCCCCCTGCCTTATTTATTGACTCTGCTGACAGATCACCACCATTGCTAAAATTACCAACAATCAGGTCATGGTTCACTACCAGACCCTGGACCCTTCTGACACAGGCGACAGATTCCCCAAGTTTACAGTGATGCCTCTCCATTAATAACTAAAAACAGGAAGATTTTGGAAGCCATGGCTGACTGGTCAAGGTCACAGCCTGCCAGAAGCCTAGCAGCTTTATCTACAAGCTGAGCAAAATGGAACAACCTCCCTCTAGCAGAACTTACTGCTCTCTACCTAGCTCTACCTGGACAATGTCCCCAGGCCTGGAAAAATGACCTAATCCAAAAGCTGTCTCTGAAACAAAATGCCTGATTCATTTTTAACTTAGGCCTTGGCACAGATCCCCACTAAGAAGACTTGTACTAAGAGCTCTGCTATAGGACCCTACAGCCACATACTAAGCCTTGTGATAGGGGTGTGCCAATTAATACAAATTAGGGTTTGTCCTTAAGCTCCCCAACCCTATACATTCCTTACACTCTGGAATAAAATTGAACTTATTCCCTGAAATCTCTCTCCCAAAGAGCTATCTGCATTCCTGCTCATGGGTCATCAAAAATTTCTGTTGCCCCATCTGACTCTTTCCCCTCTCAATTTGGTGGCCAACAGGACAAGAGGGAGAGGACCCCCACAAATGTCATTGCCTTTTATGTTTTATCTTTGATCTAGTTAGATGCTTCATAATTCCTGGATATTGACCAGAGATAATTGTTGTACAAAAATTAGAGTGACAGAGAAGTTAATTAAAGAAAAACTCATTGTATCCAACACAGTAGAATGTCTGGATTGACTGGAGATTCAATATTCACATCACATGGGCCAATAACTTTGTCAGGAGATTATGCCCCATGAGGACGGACCACCCCTAAAAGATGGGATCACCTTAAGCCATGCTGAAGAAGAGATTTGTAAAAGAATTACACTTTGATAAATTATTGTACTTTTCCTTCCCATACCCCACACCCTAGCAAGGCTCTTACAGAGCACAGCCATGCTGCTCTGAATTACCCTTCCTTCTTTCTCTGCTCTAAGCATGATTGCCACAATGATTTTTATTCTCCAGTATTTCTTCAAGTCCCACACCCCACCATGGGGCTGTCTGCCACTGTGTGACTCATCTCTGTTCTGGCTTACCTCCACTTCATGACTCTTTCCCAACACTTCTTGGTTCACAGATGGAAAAATACCAGACTTCTGATGACATGTTGATGGTCTTCCTCAAGGATTTCATGCCAGTATGATTTTGAAAGTGTGAAACTGTACTGTATAATATGCCCCATTGGAAATATGTTTAACAAATCCCTTGATCTACACTGAAGTATACCTTTCCACACCTGATGACAACACAAATTGAAAACTTAGATGCTCCCAAAAAATACATGGGAAACTTTTTCTAACTTCTGACAGCTATTCCTTAGCATCCAACAAAGTCATAAACATTATCATTAACAAGGTAAAAATTGTGATTTGCCCTGAGGAACAGTGTTTTTTTCCTTCTTTGGAGGTATCCCAAAGTCTCCATGCAAACACTGTCACTGACACCACACATGACAAAGCAATGACTCTCTGAGGATGTT